>NC_054375.1:153064645-153284645 GCF_017654675.1 Xenopus laevis
TAGCTATCAGCATGCATGCATTAGGCTCTCATTTACTCTCCCTCCATTGCCTTAAGCTTCCTGAACATGCTGCATATCTGGTAGACAGTTTGTGGGAGTGTGCTGGGGTCCCACTCCAGGACTGGGTATGCCAGACTGATCTGCTGCTGCTGGAGGAGGAAGGTAAGATCAGAAAGCGTTTTTATGATCCAATTTCTTTCTCTTGCACATACCTGTGAGATAAAGGGATAGAGCATTCACCACTAGGAGGCAAGACAGTAGTAAAAGAAGCTTCTGCCTATCCTGTTATACCCCAGAACACCTCAGGACATGTTTCTAGTTTCCTCGAGAAGACAGGACAACTGGCCGTCCTTATGGTATTATTCTGTGGCCAGACTTTACAGTCTTGGCACCAAGGGGTTGTCGTGGAGTTCCCTTTCTCTAGAACGGCCATCTCTGTCAGTGCAGATGCCATGGGGTTCAGTATCCACCTCCGGAGGCAGGACAGAAGAAAAAGAAGAACTTTCTGGTTCAACCTTCCTCATATAATTACATACTCCTACTGTTCTCCTCCTGTTATTTTCTTCTGTCCTGCTTGGTGGTTAGGCCTTTTTTTTTTTTTTTAATTTATTATATTGATTATTCTTATGATTCTTCTGCTATTTTTTTTTTATCGTGGATGTGGCACATCTTATGTAGGAAGGTATCAGGTAGAGCACTACGCTTACAGCCAGTACACCACTCCACAGGACTGCCAGGGAAAATGGACACATCTAATCCGGGACACATTAAAGTCTCACAGAGATAACTACTGTGTCCCTTACCGGACCGCAAGGTTTTTTTTTGGCTGTCACAAGGAGTTTTTTTTCTTCAACGAAAGGAAGATAAGGTGCATACGTAGCAGCCGCACTTCCAGGTGTTCGGGAAGATTGGCGCTAGTAGCCACACTTCCGTGTCTCGGGGACTTTGCCGACAAACGTCGAGTAATGCGCACGTAGACGCAGGTGCCATATTGACATACCATGCGTTGATGTGCGCAAGCTCCAGAGTGGAGAACAACAGGCGCACAGAAACAGGACACGAGTCAGAGACTCTATTAAGGCTAAATATACTGGGCAGCTGATATTTCCCCTGTAAAGGCATACAGGCAAATAAGGGGGCATATAAGAGGTCATAATCATGATTACTAAGTCACATTACTTTATCCATACAGATAAAGAAGCTCAGATAACACACCCTGGAAACAGATATGGCCCTGAAGGACCTTAGGAAGGACATGGTCAATACCACTACAACTCCTAACACTAGAAAGGCAACAGAGAAGAGATCTCATAGCAATCATACATTACGCAAAGGGGAACAAGAGATATGCCTGGACTGTACTGAACCCCCAGATTCAGCACCAACACTATCCCCACAACCTATTACATAGTCCCCAAATTAACAATGCTCAAGACCAAAATCCTTCCACATCAGTAAAACCACTTCAATTGGAGGAATTATTTGACTGGATTAAATCTAGAATTCAATCCTCCATCAGCCACCCATCAGCCCATAGTAAGAAATGGAGGGAACAATTGAGTTTAGAGGCCAACTCATCTGACTCGAACGAGATCAGTGATCAGGATAGTGACTTAGAATCGTTAGAACAGAGGAAGCAACATTTAAGGAGCCAATGGATAAAAAAAATGGAAGTGGCTCTTAGAAGAGGGTACACACAGCAATTCCTTCGACCTGCAGTGGCATCTGCAGGGTTGGCACGCACAACAATATTCTGGTGCCAGGAGTTGCTAAAAAACCCACATCACCAGAGCAGTTACAGACGTATTAGCTCAGCATTTGCCTTCTTGTTAGATGCAGCCATGGATACGGTAAGGCTGGCAGCAAGAAACAGCATTGACACAATAGCAGCCAGAAGAGCATTATGGTTGCGCCAATGGTCGGGAGGCACAGCATCCAAGACCAAGTTACTCAATTACGTTTTACAGGTGACACACTCTTTGGACCTGACCTTAAGCAAATCATAACGGAGGTTACGGGTGGCAAAAGCACCTTCTTGCCATCTGGCAAAAGGCAGAGGTCAAACCCTCAGACTAGACCATTCAATAGACAATAATTTCCAAGGAAGGCCGTTCCGCTCCTTTTGAAACGCCTCCTTTCGCTCGTCACAATCGAGTGGAGACTTCAAAAAGGGTAGACCATCCTGGTCCAATCAGCAGAGACGGACCAGAAAGCCAGGTCCTCCAAAGTCCACCTTGGCCTGACTCTCTCAGAACAGGCCCGGAAGGGGTGGGTGGTCGTCTCTGACAATATTTTCCGATCTGGCAAACCCTCATACAAGATACAAGATTGGGTACTAGCCATCATCAACGAAGGGTACATAATACCATACCCCCTCACACATTCAAACGATCATCCACCCCAAAAAACCCAACCAAACTACGAGCTCTTAAAACTATAGTCAAATAACTCATACTTTCATTATTAATGAAACTGAAGTCCTCTAGTGGTGTTCTAGGGTATAGCAGGAGGAGTCAGCTTCTCCAGCTTGTGTCTTGCCTTCAAGTGGTGAATACTATAAACTACAGTCCCTGTGTCCCACAGATTAATGAAGAGAAAAGGATTTAACAGTATCAAACAATTCTCTTTTTTCTTACCCCCAGGCTTGGATGACACAGAAGAAAGTGCTCTGATAGAAATCTTAGTAGCGTCTATGAGACAGACAGTAGAGGGGACGTCTCCTGTGGGTAGAGTGCCTGCTAGAAAGGTATGTAAGTTCTGCAACACTCTTAGAAACCCCTGCTTCAGTTTTCTTTATCTTTGACTGCCTTCTTGACCCAGATTAATTCTGGTACTCCTTTACCTATTGCTTACTCGTATGATAGTAAACAAGCCCTGATGTCTTTTTCAAAACCTTCATTCATACTTCAGTTTCTTTCTGAGAGTTTAGGTGTTTTCTCCCCAGGCTGTTGCCGTAAGGGAAAAGAAGGCTGAAGACAAATTCAGACTGACCCGTCGTATGATTCTTGCACTTCCATCTCTTTTGGCAAAGGTACATATATGGAAATTTAGATTAGGTAGCTCACTATAGCCTCCCCCAGAGTTGTTTGCTTTAGCGTTCTTTGTATCTGCTACACATAGTTACATAGTAAAGTCTCTTCCCTCAGTTTTCAGCTGATGCCAAAAAGGTGAGAACTCTGCTTAAAATCCCTTCCCTTATGGAGCTGGACATTTACTGCACAGACAGAATGGAAAAGGTAAGTCTACTAAGACAATTTTTCTATATACTAATACACTCACTCTGACTTACCATGATATCTTATGGTTTAAGATTGACACATTTTATCACTTAAGGTGGCCATAGACAAACAGATCCTATCGTACGAATTGAGGATTTGTACGATTTTCGGATTGTGTGTGGCGTGTGCCGACATCTTTTGTCCGGCGGAGATCGGTCGTTTGGTCGATCGGTCAGGTTTGATTTTGACCCGACCGATCCCGCCGGAGCCCACGGCACATCGTTATCGGATCGTGTGGCCGAACAATCAGATTACCCCGATATAGCCATGTTTGTTAATGGCCTATCAGGGAAAGATCCGCTCGTTTGGCGATGTGGGGGTACTCCTGTACCAGGCCTAGGCCTGATGGGGGGCCCGGCTGTGCTGCACTTTTCAAAAACCCAGGCCCCCTTAACCGCGCCAAAGCCGTCCCGCCTCTTCCGTCCCGAACAGCCGAGGTGCCGAAACGGCGAAAAGACCCAAAGTCACAAAAACAGCCGAAATTTAAGTCCTGAAGCGGCAAAAAGACCCAAAGTCACGAAAACAGCCGAAATAAGTCCTGAAGCGGCGAAAAGACCCGAAGTCACGATAACAGCCAGAATTGAAGTCCTGAAGCAGCGAAAACACCCGAAGTCAAGAAAACAGCCGAAATTGAAGTCCTGAAGCAGTGAAAAGACCCAAATTAACGGAAGGAGGTGAAGTTGTGAAGCCACGAGTTCAATTCTACTGAACACCAATTTTTTTATTTTGTATTTAATCCTCTGGCCACCAATGTATTATTTAAATACTCTATAGGCCCCTATCACCAATGTTTTTTTAAAAAAAAAACATTCTCTTGGGCCCTACGTTTTTTCAACTTAAGGGGAGCTCTGACGCCAATTTTTTTTTTTTTTTTTTTATTAATTCTCTGGGGGTACCAATTTTTTTTTTTACTTGTAAGGGGGGTCAATGTTTTTTGTTTGTTTTTTTAAACTTTTAAGGGAGGCCCTGGCGCCAATTTTTTCTTTAACTTGTAGGGGGGCCCTGACCACCAATTTTTTTTTTTACAAAAAAAAACTTTTAATGGGGGCCTTGTTTTTTTTTGATTTATAAGGGGGCCCTGACCATCAATAGCTTTTTATAACTTGTGTGTGTGTTACCTTTTTTAGCGCTGATGTCTGTGTGGTGTTTTAGCTGTGGTATGAAGTGGGCGGGATATTTCTAATGGCCCTGCTCATAGTACAAGTTGATCCAGGGACTGGTCCCATTGAATCTTGGAGTCAGGAAGGAATTTTTCCCCCTCTGAGGCAAATTGGAGAGGCTTCAAAGGGGTTTTTTGCTTCCTCTGGATCAACTGGCAGTTAGGCAATTTATATAAAGACTTAAGGTTGAACTTGATGGAACATATTGTCTTTTTGGTTGAACTTGATGGAACATATTGTCTTTTTTTTTTAACCTTTGTTACTAGGTAGAATACCAGGCAATGGAAGATGCGTTAATAAACATATCTTCCCGTCTTTCTCTTATTTCCTACACTGGGTATAGAAAAATCGATTCACTCTTTTTATAGTTTTTTTCCCTTAGTCTCTAGATCTGCTGTTGGGCCAGATTCAGGAGATCTTGGAGAAGCATACAGAGGCAGATGTTTTACAGGGCTGCTCTCAAGCTTTGTATGTCTTGTGTGACCGGAGACTGGCCTTGTACAAGCACGCAGATTTTGCACGGAGCAACGTTGTGGACCAGCTCACGGACCACTTTTTGCAGCAGGTTCCAGAAATCATGCAGGTATCTGCTTCAGCTGCAAATCTTTTAATGCTCCTCATCCTGGAATATATAATCCACTTCAATCATGCTCCAGTGTTCTCCATAACCCTTGTTGGCATTGCATCCATACTGTTCTGTCTCCCCCATCGGTACTTTCATGAATTGTCACCGTTCTAAGTATGTAAGCTGCGTCATCCACTATTGACCAACTGCAGAAAATACTTCATTGATCACTCACACTTTATACTTACCCATCTTGTCCTCTCCAGGAGACTGAGCTAGATGAAGATGCAGTTTATAATATCGGTGCAACAATGAAAAGAATATCACCATTGTACAGGTAACAAAACAGTTGCCAATTTTTCCTTAAGTTCTTTATAACTCTTGAAGTATTTGGGAGGAGTAATAAAGAAAAAACAGCTGACTCCGCTCTTGTGGTGAACTGCACAGCGATAGAGAGCCGAGAGTAGATACAGAGAGAGGAATAGAGAAGGTCAGTGTGAGGGTACCTGGTGGAGTGGGAGTGTTCTTCATGCGCTGATCCTCTCTGAATGCGCGTTCCTTGCATCCCTGTGTTTTGGAGCAAGTTTGCGTCTGACGTCATCATGTTTTGGCGAGAGTTTTAAATATTTAAAGGTACATCTGACTTTACCTATTGCCCAATGTAAGGTCTATTTTCATAGTTCCTGGGTGCGATTTCTAGTTAATTACAAATAGTTGATCCTCTAAAACGAAGGTGTCTCCCCAATCTGGCAATCAATCCTGACTCTGCCTGTCCCTGACCTTTGCCAATGTATTGACTATTCTCTCTGGATCCTGCTTTGTACTGCAATACTGCTGTGTTTGACCTCGACTACTCTCTCATCTCTTGAAGCTGTACTGCTTCTCTTGACTGTTATTGACCCGGCCTGTCCCTTGACTACGCTCCCTGTTCTCCATTCCAGTAACTCTCTCCCTGCTCCTCTCACTTTAAAGGAGAAGGAAACCCTGTAGAAAAAAAACCTGTACCCCCCACGCCAGGTAGACCCTCCTTCCCCTGGGGAAATGCCCCATACTTTATACTTACTCCTTGTTGCAGATTCTGGCAGCAGCACGGCATCCATCTTACGGGTCTTTGGTAAGCTGACTGGGAGATCGGTATGTTGGCGAATGCACAATTTGCCGAGGGAGAATCCTCGACGAGGGGTAAGTATAAAGTATGGGGCATTTCCCCGGGGGCAGTTAGCCTGGGGGGAGAAGGGAGTTTTGGGGTACGGGGTTTTTTCTACAGGGTTTCCTTCTCCTTTAAGACCTGGCAGCACCCGAGTAGCACTGCGTATCTTGTCTGCGCTATATAAATAAATGATGATGATGATGTGTAGCAGAGGGCTCCTCTCGAAGTGAAAGGTGGTTGTTATAGGTGAAAGAGTGAGCCGGGACCTTGGCAATAGTTCTGGGTTTGCGACCCCGTTCCTAAAAGTCAGACCTTTGAAAGTGGGAATGAGAATCCTGGAGTTTATGTGCTAGCAGAGCCATGAGAGGTGAGATAATACAGGCAGCAGCATTAAAAAGGGATTTTATACTTACTGGAAAATCCTTTTCTAGTCGTCCCTCCTGTCAGTGCAAACGTGTGGGTTAATGTCAATCTCATCTCTGGAGGCGGGACAGAAGAATAAGACTCGACCCCTCCCCTGGTAAATAAGTTGGGACTCCACCTCCCATTGCCAGTTCGTTTGTAAAGCTTGATGAGGTGGAGTGTATTAGGAAAGTAGGAAGTAAGGTCAAGAGACGGTTAATAACATATAGAAAATTTTGTGCCCACAGACCCATTACTAAAATCAGCCTGGGCGGGACTTATTGCACTGACAGTTCGGGCCTACTAGAAAAGGATTTTCCAGTAAGTATAAAATCCCTTTTTCTCTAGTTGGCCCTCCTGTCAGTGCAAACGTGTGGGGACGTCCAAAAGCTGTCCCGTAATTTAGGGTGGGTAATATAGAAACTTTTCGTAACAACTTAATGTTAAATTGACTGTATACTGCAATAAACATGCAACAGTACGAAGCCCACAATAACACATTGAAGAATACTGTTTGCAAAAAAGCAATGCAAGTATTATCATGGCAACAATAAAACTTTGAAGAATATGGTTATGTGTCGTCTTTAACCACTGGGGGCTTAACTGTGCCACCGCAAACTGCAACTGCAACTGTTTGCTGCCAAACCACAGCCGAAGATGAAGCAAAAACGTGGTTTATAAAAGTATTGGAAAAAAAACAAAACAAGTGGCTGCCCTGCATATCTGTTCAGGTGTAGCCAAGTTGTGTAAGGCCCATGAAGTACTTTGTGCTCTAGTAGAGTGAACCTTGACTTGAAAGGGCTTTGTTTTTTTGTTTTTTTCTACTTTCATAAAAAAAATTGATTGTCTCTACTAACCACCTAGCAATGGTTTTTTGAAACTCCTTGCCCTTTGTGATTTGCGGAATAAGATAGCAACAGAGAGTCTGATTTCCTTAAGACTGCAGGCCGTTTTAATAGATGCGAATTGTTACTACTACATCTAGTTTGTGTAACTACATCTTTCGATGGATTTGAGCACAGGAATGGTAATACCAACTCCTGATTAATGTGAATACTCATTACTACCTTTGGTAGAAAACCTGGTACTGTTCAGAGGACGACTTTATCCTGATGCGTAACCAACCATGGTTCTTTACCAGAGAGAACCATCATTTCTTATACCCTCTTAGCTGATGTTATGGCTATGAGGAATGCAACCTTGAGTGACAGCCATCTAAGCTCACAAGAGACTGTGGTCTGGAAAGGTGATCTTTGCAGCGTGGTGGACTGGCCTGTGCGACTCATTGTAAAAAGGTATATAGTGGTGTCTTGTGTCCACTGAATAGCTGAGAGTGCTGATAAGGCCGAAAACTGTATGGAATTCTATGAGTACCTGTGGGGTACTGTCCGTGCACAGTAAGTGTTTGGCTGAACACCAGGGGAGAATTGTATACCATACCTTGTGGTGTGCTTTTGTGGTAAAAACAACCTTTGCACTGCAAGGGTACGAAAACCCTGAGCTACAGCATCACTTTTTTTTTTCATGATACAATTGGGCCTCCCGAACCAGACCATCTATTTGTGCATGGCCAGGTTGTGAGAAGTCCCCTTGGTAGAGGAAGTCGCCATGTTCTGGACTGTGACATGTAGACCAAGTCAGTGTAACGCAGTCTGGTCGGCCCCCTATGTGATCTTGGCAATTATCCTCAGTAGAATCTCCAGTAGAGGGAATGCAACCATTTTATTGAAAGCCTATGGAATAACCAGTGCATCTGTATAGACTGCTCCGCGTGCCTCCTTGTTTGTTGACATAAGCCACCGCTGTGGCATTTTACTTGTAGTTGGCGGCTCTGGAGTTTGTCGGACGAGGCCTGGAGAGCCAGGGTTATTGCTCGTAGTTCCAGGATATTTATAGGGAGCTGCGATTTTCGGGTTTCCCGACACCCTTGTATTGTGAAGGTTTGGTAACCTACTCCCATCCGAACTTGCCGGCGTTGTAGCTGTCTGTCACTGTGGTTGATCCCAGCTTCTGCCCTGGGACAAACGAGTACACACTGTCCACCAGGATAATCTCGCTCTGGTTGTAGGAAGTATGGAAATGACCTGCTGAAGATCTTGGTGATCTTTGTGGCCGCATTGAGGGAAGTTGTGTTGTATAGTCGCATGTGGGACCTTGTATAAGGTCTCACTTCTAGTGCTGTCTCTATATAACTTAGTAGCTGTAGTAATCTGCCACTGATTCTCTGTCTTGTAGAGAAAAGACTGAATACTAGTGATTAGTCTGTACTTCTTCCCCCGTGTCCATACTGATGCCGGAGTCGATATCGAGATGCCCGCGTCCTAAAAAAGGCGCCAAAACACAGGTATCAACCTGGTCGCTTTAAGGGTTAAGGGAGTAATTATAAGAAACTGTAGTTTGTTTTACTCTCACCTTATTAGTGTTGGCCATAGAGAGTAATAATAAGTAGCTCAGCATACTGTTTACTCTAATACACAGACAGTATTGGCCATAAGGAGTAATTATAGGCAGCTCAGCATACCTGTTACTCTAATACAAGCAGGGCCGCCATCGGGGGGGCAAGTGGCCCAGGCCTGAAGGGGGGCTGCATTTTTGAAAGAGCCGGGCCCCCCTTACGAGCGCCTGAGCCGTGCGGCCATTTCTCAGGTTGTAGAATGTGGAAGTGCCGAAAAGCCGAACAGCCGAAAGGCCCAAAGCGGTGAAAAGACCCGAAGTCACGAGGCGAAGTTGAAGTCCTGAAGCCACGAGTTCAATTCTATTGAACACCAGTTTGTGGGGGGTTTTTTTATCCCCTGGCCACCAATGTATTATTTTAATATTCTATAGGCCCCTGCCACCAATGTTTTTTGTTTTTTTTAATTTTGGGGGCCCTGTTTTTTTTTACTTGTAAGGGGGGCCCTGGAACCAATGTTTTTTATTTTTTTTTAATTTTTGGCAATGGGAGGTGGAGCCACAACTTATAAACCTGGGCGGGGTCGAGTCTTATTCTTCTGTCCCGCCTGCAGAGATGAGATTGACATTAACCCACACGTTTGCACTGACAGGAGGGACGACTAGAGAAAGATGGAATGAAGTTGATCAGTTTCAACAATCCCCGGAACTGTCGGGTCTGTCTGTGTATAGCTACCTGCAAATGCAGCATCTATATCATTCGCAATTTCAAAATACTCCACCCAAAATACAACAAACAACAGTAGAAACTAGAATACAATCACCAGTAAAACATAAGCTTGTGTCTAAAACATACACATACCTTGCATCTTAAAAATATGACCCTAGACCCAGGGTTAAACTTAAGTGGGAAGAAGGTTGCGGAGTTCACTTAGAACCCGATGACTGGAAAGAGATAGAGGACAGTCTCTATCTCCCTTTAATCAGACAGGCTCATTCAATTTAAAATTGTACACCAAAGGTACTTGACACCAAAAAAAAAACTACAACTTATGGGTCACCTAGAGCATTTCAGATGCCCTCGCTGCAATTTACCAGATGCGGATTTCATTCATCTTTTATGGTATTGTCCATGTATACAGAAATTTTGGAAAAAAGTAATGCAATTCTTAGCTGACGAATTTACCTTACCGCAAGTAACCCAGAACCCACTCCAGATTATTGATGAGAGCACTCGTTCTACGCACTCTTGTTCTACACTCTTGTTCTACGCACTCTTGTTCTACACTCTTGTTCTACACTCTTGTTCTACGCACTCTTGTTCTACGCTAAGAAAACAGTAGCCCTACACTGGATGGTACCAACACCTCCTACCCTTAAAAAATAGATCAAACTCATAAACTCTCAGCTGGAACTTTACAAGTTAACTTATATTGCCAGAGGATTCCCACAGAAATTCGAAAAAATATGGACTCCTTGGATGGATTCACCCGCAACAACGAGCCAATAACTCTGTTTAAGAAAATCCAATGTATCCTCTCCATGTCTACCTCTCTCTTTTTCCTACTATTCCTTCCTTCTAATTTTGTTTATTATTGAAACTTAATAAAAAGTTACTATACTATGAATAAAGTAGAATCTGGAAACCACTTAGTCACTTTAGTGTTTCTGCCTGCAGTGGTCACGATCTGTCTCGCTGGGAGTTGTTCGGCCCCTGCAGCCAAATACTGCTCAAAAGGATCAACACAGGAGAGGTTTCGGAACAGGTACAGCTCAGTCATTTCCTCTCTACACCACTTCATTCCAACTAGGGATGTACAGAATCCACTATTTTGGATTCGGCCGAACCCCCCGAATCCTTTGTGGAAGATTATGCCGAATACCGAACTGAATCCGAATCCCAATTTACATATGCAAATTAAAAACGGAAAGGGATAAAGAGAACCACGTGTGCAGAGAGTGATTAAAAAATGTTTTCCTTGTTTTGTGACAAAAAGTCATGGGATTTTAAGGATTCGGATTTGGTTCATCCCGGCGTGAGGATTCGGCCGAATCCTGCTGAAAACGGCTGAATCTTGGCCGAATACCGAACGGGATCCTGGATTCAGTGCATCCCGAATTCCAACTTTACTATAGTAATCCATACGCAGTATTTATCTTGCAGATAGTTATTCCTGCCCTTACCTGCTGCCACTTCTCTCTCTTGTGGGAGCTTTTCCACATCACCAACTCCAAAGGCTCACAGGTAGGATTTCTCGGTTTTTTTTTTAAACCTACAATATCACAGATCCGGGTCTGAGAACTTGGGCAGATGTAGCTCTTCTGGTGATCCAAGAAATAAATCAGATTCAGCAAACGAGGCACAGAAATAAAAGTGCTCATATTGTGAACTTTCCAGCCATCCCTTCCTCTTCTTCATATTTCTCCCTTCTTCTCCCCAGAATCAGCTGAAGCAAAAACTCCGGCAGTTCTGTGACATGTGTCAAAGCTGTCTGTCTGATCATCGGGCTGCTATAAGGAAACAGGTAACTTTCTCTCTTAGATTTCTTGCAGGACTTTCCATATCTTACTTAAAGGGGTTGTTCACCTTTGAGTTAACTGTTAGTATGATGTAGAGAGTGAATTTCTGAGACCATTTGCAATGGATTTTTATTATTTGTGGGTTTTGAGTTTCAGCAGTCTGGTTGCTAGGGTCCAAATTACCCTAGCAACCATGCACTGATTTGAATAGAAAACTGGAATATGAATAGGACAGATCCTAACTAGAAAGTCGAGAAATAAAAACTAGCAATAACAATAAATATGTAGCCTTACAGAGCATTTGTTTTTAGATGGGGTCAGTGACCCTATTTTTAAACCTGGACAGAGTCTGAAGCAAAAGACAAATAATTAGGGATGCACCGAATCCACTATTTGGGATTCGGCTGAATCCTTGGTGAAAGATTTGACTGAATACCAAACAGAATCCTAATTTGCATATGCAAATTAGGGGCAGGAAAGGAAAAAGTGGAAAAAATTCTTCTTTCGTCATGAAAAGTCACGTGATTTCCCTACCCGCCCCTAATTTACATATGCACTATTCGGCAGAATCCTGATGAAAAATGCAGAATCCTGGATAACGGGAAAAAAAAAACACAAAGACAAATTAAACTTTAAATTTGCTAAGTCTTTATTAAGAAATAATTTACCGATACTCTGCTTGCTCTCCTCTTTAGAAAAGGACGACAGGGCGACGATCCATCGCGCAGTGCTCAATTTCTCCTATAAGGAAGGCGGGGAGGAGAAATCGGGCGCCACACAATGGATGTCAAGCATGCTTGACAAAGGGGCGTGACCCCGAAACGTTGCACTACTGCATAATAAAATTGCAAGGGCTTGCCCTGCTACTACAATTCCTGTGTGCCGGTGAAATTCTTCTTACCCTTGTTGTGAGGCTGCCAATTCCTCTATCACTGGGCACCAGGATAAGAACCTTTGGGAGTGTGTGGTGTGCGGCTTCTCCATATTCTATTGGTCTCTCTCTTTTAACCCAATGTTTTTCCAGGCATTTGTACTCCTCAGCGATTTGCTGGTTATATTTGGTGGGCCCGTAGGCCAGAAGCAGAGATCTCACCTGCAGCCTCTTGTATATCGTCCCAATCTGTCTCTTCAGGCCGAGATGGCTGGATTTCTGTTGGATAATGTATTTGTTGATCCGGAAGAGGAGGAAGGTTCACAAACGGGTAGTCACAATCGCATTCAGTTGCAGACAATCAAAATCATTTTTTGTAATAATCAGCTTTCCAGGAAGTAATCCGAGGAGTCAGGAGATATTGTGATTTTCAAGAAAAAAAAACTACCATAACCAAAATGGCAAAATTCCAAATGTCCACTTCCCATTGGCTTCTTTGGCTTTTTGGTAGATCTTAGCGAATGTATTGATTGTAGTTTATTTTAAAGTAAATCTCGAAAATCTTGGAATTCAGGAGACGAGCAATTTCAAGGAGAACTAAAGCCTAAAAAGGAATAGGGCTAAAAATGGCATATTTTATAAAGGGAACTTATTGCACGAGGCTAAAGTTTCAGCTTGTCAATAGCAGCAATGATCCAGGACTTCAAACTTGTCACAGGGGGTCACCATCTTGGAAAGTGTCTGTGACACTCACATGCTCAGTGGGCTCTGATTGGCTGTTGAGAAGCTAAGCTTAGGGCTCGTCACTAATTATCCAGCAGAAAATGAGCTTCCCTGGCTGTAATATAAGCTGATGCTACAGGTTTGCTGATTATTCAATTCTGATACTAATTGCACTGGTTTCTGTACTGCCATGTAGTAATTATCTGTATTAATTACTAATCAGCATTATATTGTGACATTTCTATTCTATGTGTACTGTATATTGTGAGTGGCTCCCTAAGCTCAGTAAGTGACAGCAGCACAGAGCATGTGCAGTGAACCAGCAGAAAAGAAGATGGGGAGCTACTGGGGCATCTTTGGAGACACAGATCTTTACTGCTAAAGGGCTGTGGTTGCCTTGGGCTGGTACAGAAGTGCAAAACATCATGTACAACATTTCTAGCTACTTCTTTAGTTAGGCTTTAGTTCTCCTTTAATTGAAATTGTGACCCTTTCTCAAATAAAATCAGAAAATCTGAATCTTTGACCTTAACCATTAATCCCTTAGATTGAGGAGTAGGTACTGAAGTAGTAATGTTTAAAGGGATACTGTCAGGGGAAAACATGTTTTTTTTTTTTTTCAAAACACAGTGTTGTTCCAGCAGAATTCTGCACTGAAATCAATTTTTAAAAAGAGCAAACAGATTTTTTTTTATATTTAATTTTGAAACCTGACATGGGGCTAGACATATTGTCAGTTTCCCAGGTGCCCCCAGTCATGTGACTTGTGCTCTGATAAACTTCAGTCACTCTTTATTGCTGTACTGCAAGTTACAGTAATATCACCCCCTCTTCCCTTCTCCCCCCAACAGTAGAACAATGGGAAGGTAACCAGATAACAGCTCCCTAACACAAGATAACAGCTGCCTGGTAGATCTAAGAACAACACTCAATAGTAAAATCCAGGTCCCACTGAGACACATTCAGTTACATTGAGTAGGAGAAACAACAGCCTGCCAGAAAGCAGTTCCATCCTAAAGTGCTGGCTCTTTCTGAAAGCACATGACCAGAAAAAATGACCTGAGATGCACCTACACACCAATATTACAACTAAATACACTTGCTGGTTCAGGAATTACATTTTATATTGTAGAGTGAATTATTTGCAGTGTAAACAGTGTAATTTAGAAATAAAACATACATCATAATAATCATGACAGAATCCCTTTAAATGTATGTAAAACACTTATTTATGGTGAATGTATTTTTCAGAGGATGGGGCCCGACAAATTGATGTGCTACATGAGAGAAGAAATCTGCTCGCCGGTTACTGCAAACTGATCCTGTACGGTTCCCTACAGCTGCACTCTGCCAGCGATATCTTCAGGCATTACGTCAAGGTCAGAGTCCCTTTCCAGCGTATTACTATACTGCTTCCTAATTGCCTTTTTCTCATTTGCAGAGGCCACAGCAAAAAATTCCACCTGAGTTCCACCTGATTTTAAAACTAACCATGTTCAGTTACCCACGTTAGAAGTGACCTGTCCAGTACCAGATATAGGATGGCTATAATATCTACAAAAATGAATTATCAGTATATATATATATATATATATATATATATATATATATATATATATATATATATATATATATATATATATATATATATATATATATATATATATATATATATATAGTGAGAGCTGAGTAAGGGAGACCAATTGTGTTAAAGGGGTTGTTCACCTTTAAATTCACTTTAGTATGTTGGGAGTGATATTCTGAGACAATTTGCAATTGGTTTTTATTTGTGTTTTTTTATTCAGCAGCTCTCCAATTTCAGCAGTCGGGTCACTAGGATTCAAATTCCCCTAGCAACCATGCATTGATTTGAATAAGAGACTGTAGACTGTAAACTCTACAGGGCAGGGACCTCCTTCCCACTATGTCTCTTACCACATATAATTCTGTATATATTTATTATGTGATTTGTCTCCCCCATATACACTTTTATATATATTGTACTTTTATGCACTGTACAGCGCTGCGGCTCCTTAACAGCGCTTTACAAAGTAAGTTATACGTACATACATACATATGAATGGGAGAGGCCTGAATAGAAAGGTGAGTAATAAAGAATAGCAAATAGCAATAACAGTACATTTGTAGGCTTGCAGAGAATTTGTTTTTAGATGGGGTCAATGACCCCTCCCCCATTTAATAGCTGAAAAAAGGGTCAGACTTAAAGGTGAACCACCCATTTAAGGGTTGCATCTATGAACATAGTAGGGATCATTTACAAAGTAGGACACAGTGTGCCAAGGGAAAAAACAACCACAATCAGACCTATTTTTGCACGCACTCTGGGAAGGGCTGGCCGCAGTCTAAATGCCCACACACTGCCCGGCCGCATTCTACCTCTCTATCAGCCCCCAGACAATGGGGATTCTTCTAGTCTGGTCCCTGCAGGAGGGGAATGCACCTGGCAGGGAGTGCAAGGGGGAGGACATTGTCCCCTGCAGTGACGGCGGGGGATCGGGGGCAGTCTGGGTGCCATCTTGGGGTTGGCGCAAGGAGGAGGTGGTGCCTCCTCACTTCGCTCCAGGAAACTGGTGCACGCTACCTGAAGTAGAGACAACATTGCCATTGTTAGCACACCCCAGCAAGACGGAGGGGCGCAGAGCCAGCACAGGCAGTGCGTCTGCAGGAGAGCATCTCCTCCTCCCATGGGCCAGATTAACTCTGTGGCTGCACGGCTTTCCCTGACACCTTCATCTCCACTACCATGAATTGATCTACAAGGACATTATCGCTTCTTCAGAAATTCGGTTGAATCAGTTGGACAAAACCCAGCCCTCAGCTGAACAACCAAATGACATTTATAGGTCTGGAGTTCAACACCTTGCAACAGTCTGTGTCCCTTCCCTAGGACAAACAATGCAAGAACCAGGATCAGGTCCAGGCACTGATGGTTACCCAGATGCCCACAATTCACCAGGCAATGAAGGTACTAGGAACATTGGTGTCTTCAATAGAAGCAGTACTGTTTGCACAGATTCAGCTTCGTCCCCTTCAATCGAGTATCCTCGGAGTCTGGAAAGGGGACTTCTGTCACTGACGTTCTATGTGATCCCAAGGGTGAAGGACTCTCTCAGATGGTGGCTGCAACCATCCATACTGGCCACAGGTCAATCCTAGGTAATGCCAAACTGGACAGTGATATCAATGGATGGCAGCCTACAAGGCTGGGGGCGATGTGGCAGGACCTGGCAGGAACTAGTGCGTCACTAGGGCCTGTCTCAGATAGACCTGATGGCGTCCAGAAACATCTGAAAGGTGCCAGAGTTTTTCTCACGCTCCAGGACCTGATGGCCGCCGGGGTAGATGCCATGACCCAACAATGCCACTTCGAGCTGGCCTACATATTTCCTCCCCTTCCAATGCAACCACAAGTCCTCCAAAAGATCAGGCAAGCCACCATCACAGTGAAAGTAGTTGGACCCTATTGGCACAGGAGGACCTGGTTCTCAGACCTGCAGGAGATGTCAGTGGACCAACCAATCCGGCTGACCCCCAGGAGGGACCCATAATCCATCACAACCCTGGCCTCTTCACTTTGATGGGCTGGCTCTTGAAGCAGCCATTTGGAGACACAAGGGACTGGCAGAAGAGGTCACGGAGACTATGATCAGGGCTCGCAAGCTGACTTCATCCAGAGCCTATCATAGGATCTGGCGTTCCTATTGGAATTGGTGCAGAGAATCCCAGACACCTTTACTACAACTTGACATCCCACAGGTTCTAATGTTCCTACAGTGGGATGTCCAACTGGGATTTAAACTCCGTTCTATCAAGGTGCACATTTCGGCACCCGGATGGCATTAGATGACTCAATTAGAACATTTATGCGGGGGGGTGGCACACCTGGCCCCTCCATTTCGACAACTGGTGCCAGGATGGGATCTTAACCTTGTGCTTAAGGCTCTCCTCGAACCACCCTTGGAATCAATCTCTGACACATGGCTAACTTGGAAGGTGGTATTCCTGGTAGCAATATTGTTCGCCAGAAGAGTGTCTGAATTGGGGGCTCTTTTGTGTGACCCCACCGTCTTAATTTTCCACAAGCCAGTGTTGCACACAGTTCCTTCTTTTCTGCCCAAAGTTGTCTCCGCTGTCCACGTGAATCAGGAAATCGTAGTGCCGTCTCTCTGTCCAGATCCGAAAAACCAGAAGGAACGCAGACTCAACATCCTGGATGTGGTTAGAGCCTTGCGCAAATACCTGGAGCGATGCAAGCCCTTTTGTCGAACCCAGTCCATATTTGTAATTCCTTCTGGGTCCAGGAGGGGCAAAGGCCTCCTTTGCGAGGTGGATTCGGCAGAATATCCGGCATGCCTACTTGTCAAAGGGGAAGTAACCACATTACAACAGACCTGGGCACACTCAACAAGGGCAATGAGAGCGTCCTGGGCATGACGCAACTCTGCTTCTCTGCTGGGGGGAAAAAGGGAGGGGGTGATATCACTCCAGCTTGCAGTACAGCAGTAAAGAGTGATTGAAGTTTATCAGAGCACAAGTCACATGACTTGGGGCAGCTGGGATACTGACAATATGTCTAGCACCATGTCAGATTTCAAAATTGAATATAAAAAAATCTGTTTGCACTTTTGAGAAATGGATTTCAGTGCAGAATTCTGCTGGAGCAGCACTATTAACTGATTCGTTTTGGAAAAAACATTTTTTCCCATGACAGTATCCCTTTAACCCCATACGTTCCCTGTGTCCCCCTTTAGACAACAGAGAAATGTATTTAACGGTGAGTAACAAAGATCCTATTTTTTGGAGCACAGCCTAAACTAAAATCATTCATATTGAATCATTACTGGTAGTTTAACACAGTTCTTGTATAGTAACCCTGTAACATTTAGCCTATGGTCAGGTTATCAGCCAATCAAAGCAGAGCAGGGGGCTATACTGAGCCACATCAGGATTACAAGCCACTTAAAGCATTGGTTGGGGCTTATACTGTGCCAGAAACCACTCCATAAAAAGCACAGTGTAGGGGAGGTAGTGAGGTCATATGAGGGGAATTGGGCGAGTGGGACCCCTCCTTTCCTCTGTTTGTTATAGCATTTTAAGACAAAATGAGCATTAATACTAAATTACAAATGCAGCTGTATAACCAGCAGACTCAAATGCCAGTGATCTGTTTCAGTTTAACACCAATTACGGAGATATTATTAAGGAGATGCTGCACAAGTCCCGAAGCATCAGCAAAGAGGAGAGCACCAAGACTGTTCTGCTTAGCCTCACTCAGGTGAAAGAACAATTTGTGTCTATGTCTATGAGTGATATATTCTGATAAAAAATATTATATGCTGATAAGTATGTAATTCTGAAGTGAAGAACGTGGAAAAGTAGAGGTATTCCCTGTACAAAGCACAATTCAGCAGGAACAGTCCCCTAAGTTTGCTCATAGTCTGTACAGAGAGATCCCATAAAACTATGGCAGCATAGGTATTCCTCTGTACTAAGCACAATTCAGCAGGAACAGACCCCTAAGTTTGCTCATAGTCTGTACAGAGAGATCCCATAAAACTATGGCAGCATAGGTATTCCTCTGTACAAAGCACAATTCAGCAGGAACAGTCCCCTAAGTTTGCTCATAGTCTGTACAGAGAGATCCCATAAAACTATGGCAGCATAGGTATTCCTCTGTACTAAGCACAATTCAGCAGGAACAGACCCCTAAGTTTGCTCATAGTCTGTACAGAGAGATCCCATAAAACTATGGCAGCATAGGTATTCCCTGTACTAAGCACAATTCAGCAGGAACAGCCCCTAAGTTTGTTCATAGTCTATACAGAGAGATCCCATAAAACTATGGCTGCATAGGTATTCCCCTGTACTAAGCACAATTCAGCAGGAACAGCCCCTAAGTTTACTCATAGTCTGTACAGAGAGGTCCCATAAAAATATGGCAGCATAGGTATTCCTCTGTACTAAGCACAATTCAGCAGGAACAGTCTCTAAGTTTGCTCATAGTCTGTACAGAGAGATCCCATAAACTATGACAGCATAGGTATTCCCTGTACTAAGCACAATTCAGCAGGAACAGTCCCTAAGTTTGCTCATAGTCTGTACAGAGAGATCCCATAAAACTATGGCAGCATAGGTATTCCCTGTACTAAGCACAATTCAGCAGGAACAGTCCCCTAAGTTTGCTCATAGTCTGTACAGAGAAATCCCATAAAACTATGGCAGCATAGGTATTCACTGTACTAAGCACAATTCAGCAGGAACAGTCCCTAAGTTTGCTCATAGTCTGTACAGAGAGATCCCATAAAACTATGGCAGCATAGGTATTCCCCTGTAATAAGTACAATTCAGCAGGAACAGTCCCCAGAAGAATAGGGGTAGGTATTGGCAAAGGGAGGAGCATCTTTATATTAATCCTGATTAAGATGTGGAACAGGCAGGGTCCAGATACCATTGGCCATGTAGTGTAGGCCAGTATAGCATATGTGTATTGGGCTTAAACAATGGCATTTCTGAATGAATGTGAAGAGTGTCTCTTTAGTATCACTGTTGGCCAATACACAAGTCAAACCTAGGGAAATTCTCCATGAATGGCCAGTGAGCTAAAGCTCATTTCTTTTTCTCCAACTCCCTGCTCTCTATATAGGCCTTTACAGGGCTGTGCCAAGAGTGTGACACCCCACCCGTGCGCTCCTCTCCTCCTTTGCTAGAAATTCGGGTGTTGGCCAAGAGATTGGCTCTACTCTATGGACCTGATCAGATGAGATATCGTCAGGATATTGTTTTGCTACACAAGTAAGTGATGCTATATATATATATATATATATATATATATATATATATATATATATATATATATATATACCCTGCTAGGTACTACTCTTTTCCCACCATATCTTACTGGGATTAATGCATGAGTTATTTCTCACATTAGGGAGGGCATAAAATTCTCTCTGCGCCAGAATAAAACATCTGACTGGAGCCCTGAAAACCTGCTGTTCCTGGATGTACTGAGTGAATTCTCCCACAAAACCATCAAGCCAGACAAAAAGGCTGTGTAAGTAGCTAGTGGTTATACAGACAGGGTATCAGGGATGAAGCCAGTTGAGACATGACTAAGGAGGAATACTCAGTATATAATAGAATGGAGTCAAAGGCAACTGAACATTTAGTGTTTTTAAAATTTTGGAGGATTTTCAAAAAAAATCACATGCCTGTGTATTTCAAACCCAGCAGCACCCTAAGACAGAAGTTGGTGCACCCTAAAGACCCAACACCAAAGCACATGAAGAGCAATGGGGTCTATCCTGTCCAGTGTAGTGAAGAGTGCTCAGATCTATACATTGGGGAGTCAAAACAACTACTTTGTACCAGGGGCCTTCTGCGTCCTCAAACACCCCTACAGGGGTTACCGCCACCCCTCCCCCAAGCGCATGTAAATTAAACCTACCTTCAGCACATCGGGGGAGGGAGATTAGTGGTCATGGGAGCACTGGCGGAGTTCTAGGGCCCACTGTCGGATCAGCCCGTTATTGCCCAACCTCAAAAAAGGCATATCAGGGAGAGATCTACCCATTTGGTGAGGTCTGTATGTATGGCCAGCTTAAAGGAGAGGGAAAGGTTAAAATTAAGTAAGCTTTATCAGAAAGATCTTTATAAAGAGAGAGAGAGAGACTCAGGCAGTGGTGTCACAGCCAGCTAATATGGCAGCTGCTATCCTAAACAAATAGAGACATTGTCTAGAGCTGCTTACTCTGGTATGCTTACTTCCCAGCCATGCAGAACTCAAGCAGCTTTGTTTGTTTCCCTGTAGAGCAGTCGGTGATTGTGTAGAGATTTGAATTGGATTTTATTTTTGCCTTTACATCCCCTTTACTGTTTCCAACTCCAGCTGCAGGGACAAAGATCATGGAGCCAGATTTAAACAGATAAACCGGGATTCTATTTGGAGGATTATTTTGCTGCAGCCACTGGTTCTGCAGAGTTGGAGAAAGTTTGTATTAAACAATACAAAAACTATAAAATCCACATTAGATCACATGACAACGCAGGAGCCAGTGCAGTCTGTATATTCTGATTATTAATCAGTCTTGCTGTATCGGCTTCTGGCAGATATTATTTGACTTGTGCTGTTTTGATCATTTATGACGATCCCTAAGCAGCCCAGACCACACTGAGCATGTGCACAGTCTTAGTCTTGCAAAGATGTATAACAAAGTTACAAGATGGTGACCCCCTGTGGCCAACTGTAAAAATATAAATCATTTGTTTGATTAGGTTTGTGGTGCAGTAAGTTCATGTTTATATTTAGTACAGCATTTCTAGCCTAGTTTAGACTTTACTTCCCCTTTAAGTCTACTAAGCTACTTCCTGCCAAAGGATCAATATGCAAAGGATTTGTGGAGGAGGTTTCCTTTGGCATGGCAGTAGTCTCTTACAAGGGGACACACACAGGTATTTACTAGTTTAGACACAAGACTAGAGCACACATTAGCAGCTGCCTTTACTTTCTCTTACTTCTTCCCTGCAACACTCCCAGCATGAAATATTTAGAACAGACCATTGAGCAGTGGCTGCCCTTCCAACCTGTGAGAAAGGATGAGGTTTGGGCCCCTCTTCTGGCATACAGCAAGTCTCTGTCTGTAGATGAGGAGTCCTCTTCTGCTACTGAAAGCGATATTTTTCCACCCAAGGAAGGAACGAAGAGGAGCACTGCAAGGCCATTAGCTCCTTCACCAAGCAAGAGAATGAAAACTAGCGAAGGTAAGTGGACCAATTCTCAATACATTTGTATTATTAATCAGTATGTGTGGGACCATTTTGTGTTTGTCTGAAGCACAGAAATACAGAATAACAAAAAGCTGGAGGCAAAAGCAGCACAAGGCACATTCCAAACAGATTTTGTCAGTTTCCCAGCTGCCCCTGGTCATGTGACTTGTGCCTGCACTTTAGGATGGAACTGCTTTCTGGCAGGCTGTTATTTCGCCTACTTAATGTAACTGGATCAGTCTCAGTGGGACTTGGCTTTTACTATTGAGTGGTGTTCTTAGATCTACCAGGCAGCTGTTATTTGTGTTATGGAGATGCTATCTCGTTACCTTCCCATTGTTCTGTTGTTGGTGTTATATATGGGGGTGTTGATATCACTCCAACTTGCAGTACAGCAGTAAAGAGTGACTGAAGTTCATCAGAGCACAAGTCACATGACTGGGGGCAGCTGGGAAACTGGAAATATGTCTAGCCCCATGTCAGATTTCAAAATTGAATATAAAAAAATCTGTTTGCTCTTTTGAGAAACAGATTTCAGTGCAGAATTCTGCTGGAGCAGCACTATTAACTGATGTGTTTTGAAAAAAACATGTTTTCCCATGACAGTATCCCTTTAATATCATTAAAAATAAATAAATAATGAGTGTTCATTGCAAAAGTGCCTAGAATAGCCCACTCATCAGTTTTACATTCACTTTTTTTTAAGGTTTACTTATCCTTTAAAAGTTCCCAGTTCATATAACCACTTCTACCCTTATCATACCCCATGATGCTATGGCCCTTGTAGAGCCCTGGTCTCCTCCACAAAGCTTCTCAACTCTTCCTGATCCAACGCACATGAACGCCAGTTATGTTATATATATGTGTGGTATATGTTCTCAAATCAGCCTCCACATAGTTCAGCCATTGTTTTCTTGGATGTCCCATGAGTCGTCTGGCCTTTCACAGTAGACCTTCCTCAGGACTCGCTCCTCTCCAATACTTGTATCCTTGCTCACAAAAACGTGCAGTAATTTCATCATGTGGGCACGGGTATTCTAGTTTGGAATTTTCAGGAGTTCAGGGGAACAAGTTCCCAGAGTGGCTTCATACGGAGACAGGGCTATAAATGCACTTGGGCCTCTGTATTACCCATGCGACTCTGCTCCAACTAGAGTCCTGCAGTGGGTCGGGTACCTGCGGGTTACCTGTAAAAAATGTGGGTACCCTGCGGGATGAGGGTAGAATTTTCTGGTGCGGATACAGATGCGGTTTGCGAGTCTCATCCATATTTATCTTTTGTTGTATTGTCTGTATTTTTACTCCTTTTTAAAATTTTACAAAACTTTTCTGTCTCCACCCACTTTTGATGACAGTTAAATGTATAATAACAGGAAAGTTACTGCATTTTTTGTACTTATATTAATGTCAATGTTATTATACATTTAAAGGAAAACTATACCCCCAAAATGAACACTTAAGCAACAGATAGTTAACATCATATTAAGTGACATATTAAAGAGTCTTATCAAACTGGTATATATATATTTAAGTAAATATAGCGTTTTATGTCTGTTGCCTTGAGCCACCATTTTGTGATGGCCTGTGTGCTGCCACAGAGCTCACCTAACCGGAAATACTGCAGCTCTAACTGTAACAGGAAGAGATCACCTGACCAGAAATACTGCAGTTCTAACTGTAACAGGAAGAGATCACCTGACCAGAAATACTGCAGCTATAACTGTAACAGGAAGAGATCACCTGACCAGAAATACTGCAGCTCTAACTGTAACAGGAAGAGATCACCTGACCAGAAATACTGCAGCTCTAACTGTAACAGGAAGAGATCACCTGACCAGAAATACTGCAGCTCTAACTGTAACAGGAAGAGATCACCTGACCAGAAATACTGCAGCTCTAACTGTAACAGGAAGAGATCACCTGACCAGAAATACTGCAGCTCTAACTGTAACAGGAAGAGATCACCTGACCAGAAATACTGCAGCTCTAACTGTAACAGGAAGAGATCACCTGACCAGAAATACTGCAGCTCTGTTACAGGAAGAGATCACCTGACCAGAAATACTGCAGCTCTAACTGTAACAGGAAGAAATCACCTGACCAGAAATACTGCAGCTCTGACTGTAACAGGAAGAGATCACCTGACCAGAAATACTGCAGCTTTAACTGTAACAGGAAGAGATCAGCTGACCAGAAATACTGCAGCTCTAACTGTAACAGGAAGAGATCACCTGACCAGAAATACTGCAGCTCTAACTGTAACAGGAAGAGATCACCTGACCAGAAATACTGCAGCTCTAACTGTAACAGGAAGAAGTGTGGAAGCAAAAGACACAACTCTGTCTGTTAATTGGCTCATGTGACCTAACATGTATGGTTTGTTGGTTTGTTTGTGAGCACAGTGAATCCTATGATCCCAGGGAGCGGCCCTTGTTTTTTAAAATGTCAGTTTTCTATTTATGATTACCCAATGGCACATACTACTAGAAAAGTATATTATTATGAAAAGGATTTATTTACATATGAGCTGTTTTATGCAATATCTTTTTATAGAGACCTACATTGTTTGGGGGGTATAGTTTTCCTTTAACTTTCTCCTAATATTAACAATAAACATTCCACAGTCCGCTATTGTTATTTAGGGGTACATTCTTGGTTTCATCTACGTAGTGGAAAAGACTTCTTGAGCCACTATGGTTGTTTTTGCTTTTTATTCTGAATGGGTTTTAATGTGGATTAATAAAGAGTTTTTTTGTAACTTTGGGGATTCTCAACTATAGGTGCACGTTGTAGACATTTATAGATATTGCAGTTTTATGTAGCTCCTGAAGGGGTCGCTATTGTGAGGCCTGTGACAAGTTAGAATCTGTAAGCCTATGATTAAGGGAGGTGCTCCCAAAACGCCTCAGGCGATGTTGGTCTGTGACCTATTGCAATAAATCATCTTTTATCCGGAGTGCCGCCTTTCCTTTGCAATAGTAAATATTTTCAGGTTGTGGTTCGGGTCGCAGTATGTGGGTTACGGGTTCAGGTCAAGTCTGGGTCTCAAAAATTGGGTCAGCGCAGGACTCTAGCGTCGTCTCTTCCAGCCACTTATGATACAGCAATCGAATGGCTTTTAAGCAATTGTTTTTTTCCTCTCCTGCCAATTCTCTATTGTTCACACTTGTGACACCTCTATTGTTCACTCCCCTAAAGCCCCTGTACTGTTCTACCTGAGACCCAGACTGAAACTGCCACATTGTTCACCTGTTCCACCTTATACAAAATGCTAATGGGGCCCCAGCTCTGTGTCACTGTATGTAGTACATATTAGACTGATAGGTTTCCCTGTCTCCTGCTCTGTTCTGTCTTCTCTCCCTGTGTGTGCCATTCTCTGCTTGCCCAGTGCTGCCTGTGTGTGCCATTCTCTGCTTGCCCAGTGCTGCTTGTGTGTGCCATTCTCTGCTTGCCCAGTGCTGCTTGTGTGTGCCATTCTCTGCTTGCCCAGTGCTGCTTGTGTGTGCCATTCTCTGCTTGCCCAGTGCTGCTTGTGTGTGCCATTCTCTGCTTGCCCAGTGCTGCTTGTGTGTGCCATTCTCTGCTTGCCCAGTGCTGCTTGTGTGTGCCATTCTCTGCTTGCCCAGTGCTGCTTGTGTGTGCCATTCTCTGCTTGCCCAGTGCTGCTTGTGTGTGCCATTCTCTGCTTGCCCAGTGCTGCTTGTGTGTGCCATTCTCTGCTTGCTCAGTGCTGCTTGTGTGTGCCATTCTCTGCTTGCCCAGTGCTGCTTGTGTGTGCCATTCTCTGCTTGCCCAGTGCTGCTTGTGTGTGCCATTCTCTGCTTGCCCAGTGCTGCTTGTGTGTGCCATTCTCTGCTTGCCCAGTGCTGCTTGTGTGTGCATTTCTCTGCTTGCCCAGTGCTGCTTGTGTGTGCCATTCTCTGCTTGCCCAGTGCTGCTTGTGTGTGCCATTCTCTGCTTGCCCAGTGCTGCTTGTGTGTGCCATTCTCTGCTTGCCCAGTGCTGCTTGTGTGTGCCATTCTCTGCTTGCCCAGTGCTGCTTGTGTGTGTCATTCTCTGCTTGCCCAGTGCTGCTTGTGTGTGCCATTCTCTGTTTGCCCTATGCGACCTGTGGAATGTAAGCCTGTTAGGGGTTTGTTCTTGGGGTTTGTTAGCATTTGTTAATTGTTGTTAAGGGCCCCTAAGGTGTTTAACCCTTTCTCTGCCAGCCAATTTGGCCAAGTTGAAACTTCTATTGCCAGACCGTTTTTGAACATTTTTTGCTCTTTCACTTTAGGGGACTTGCCTGGGGGGGTCTTTTAGTTTACCCACGAAAACAAGGTATCGTTTTTCTCAGGACAACCTAAGCTTTCAAAATATGCTAGTATTTTGTTGTCATTCCACTCCAGTAAAAAGATATGGGCTTCTAAATGTATAAAAAAAAAACAAAAAAAACAGTTTCACATGATAAAAACACATATATCAGAAGCATAATTTATTTTATGCATGAGAACATGGCAGATTTGGAAAGTTCTGTGTCTCCTGAACGCGCCAATACCAAATATATATAGTTTTATGGAGATTTCTTACTTCTATAGATCAAAAACTTCGAAGCAGTAAACAACCAAATTTCCAAAGCACTGCTCTACAAAACTGCATACATCTGATTTCAAGACCAAACATTCCACTAACAGTAGGTTTACCCTAAAAAACTACCCCTTATTGGATAGAACAGATTCTAACGAGTTCAAAATGGGTAAATATATATTTGTACTCCAAACTACCAAGTTGCAATTCTTTCCTAAAGTTAGCAGTTTTTATAAAAAGTGTCCAGTCTACAGCATCGTATCTCCCGCATATCATTATATACCAAGATACAACACCCTAAATATGAAAGCCCAGGGTCTGCTGAACAGTTTGATGCCCAATATGCATAGGTATGCCTAAGTATGTGGCGTATCGGGGCCCCAAAACGAAGACACCCCATATGAGTTATCAGTTCTGGAATTCCAAATACTGCAAAATCAGCACATTTACAGCATTTCTCAAGGGGCAAAAGTACAAAAATGCATGTTCACCCCAGAAAACCATATATTTTTGGAAAGTACACATTCTGACGAATCTAATATGGGTA
Organism: Xenopus laevis; assembly: GCF_017654675.1. Taxonomy (NCBI): domain Eukaryota; kingdom Metazoa; phylum Chordata; class Amphibia; order Anura; family Pipidae; genus Xenopus; species Xenopus laevis. The sequence goes on from NC_054375.1 coordinate 153,091,606, forward strand.
TGCATGTCTTTCTACTCCAAAGTACCAAGCCGTAAAGCGTTCCTACATTTGCCAATTTTTATGACATTACCGAAAATCATCTCAATATTGCAACTCTGAAGCATCGTATCTCCCACATATCATTATATACCAAAATAAAACACACTAAATATGAAAGCCCAGGGTCCGCTGAACAGTTTGATGCCCAATATGCATAAGTACACCTAAGTATGTAGCGTATAGGGGTCCCAGAACGAAGACAGTTCTGTAATTCCAAATACTGCAAAATCAGCACATTTACAGCATTTTATGAGGGGCAAAAGTACAAAAATGCATGTTCACCCCAGAAAACCATATACTTTTGGAAAGTACACATTCTGACGAATCTAAAATGGGTATGCATGTCTTTCTACTCCAAATTACCAAGCAGCAAAGCTTTCCTACATTTCGCAGTTTTTATGACATATACAAAAATCTCCTCAATACTCCAACTCTAAAGCATTGTATCTCCTACATATCATTATATACCAAGATAAAACTCCCTAAACTTGAAAGTCTGGGTCCGCTGAACAGTATGATACCCAATATGCATAGGTACCCCTAAGTATGTGGCATATAGGGGCCCCAGAAAGAAGACACCCCATACGAGTTCTGTAATTCCAGATACTGCAAAATCAGCACATATACAGGATTTTGTGACAGGCAAAGGTACAAAAAATTACGTTCACCCCAGAAAACCATATATTTTTGGAAAGTACACATTCTACCGAATAAAAATTTGCTAAAACTGTCTTTCTACTCCACACGTACATACTGCAAAGCAATGCTAAATGCAGTGGTTTTTATGATATTTCTGAAAATCGCCTAAAAATATTGCAGTTGGTCGCACTTATCTCACCCAATTTCTTACATACAAATGGAAAACACCCTAAATATTAACTTCAAGAGTCTACTGAACAGTTTGATGCCCAATATGCATAGATATACCAAAGCAGAGGGGCACGTGCGGACCCCAAATGAAAACTGCATAAGAATTTTCTCGGCTGTCAATTCGCCTTCTGTGAACATAGCACACTGACTGCATATAATGTGCCCTAAGACCCCCTAACAGTACAAAGACCCCCCAAAACCATATATTTTTGGAAAGTACACATTCTGCCGAATAAAAATTTGCTAAAACTGTCTTTCTACTCCAAACGTACATACTGCAAAGCAACGCTAAAAGCAGCAGTTTTTATGATATTTCTGAAAATCGCCTAAAAATATTGCAGTTGGTCGCATTTATCTCACCCAATTTCTTACATACAATTAGAAAACACCATAAATATTGACGCCAAGGGTCTACTGAACAGTTTGATGCCCATTATGCATAGATATACCAAAGCAGGTGGGCACGTACGGACCCCAAATGAAAATAGTGCATAAGAATTTTCTCGGCTGTCAATTCGCCTTCTGTGAAGATAGCACTCTGACTGCATATAATGTGCCGTAAGACCCTCTAACAGTACAAAGACCCCCCAAAACCATATATTTTTGTAAAGTACACATTCTGGCGAACACAGGATTGCTAAAAATGTGTTTCTACCCCAAATGATCAAAGTGTAAACGATGCTAAAAAATGACACAAGGAAAAACAATGCAAGCATAAAACTGCAATAAAAATCACAAAAAATCAAATACAATTAGGAAAATCAACGAAATAACAAAATAACTTTTCTGACAGCGTGGTTAGTGATCAGAATGCTTAATCCAGTAGTCACGCTATGAAATCTAACGTTTTTTGGGGAAATAACAAGATGGGAAACTTGAAAATGAAGAGCTAAAAAAAAAAAAAAAGTACAAAAAACCCCTATAAGTGTGTGTTTGTGTATGCATGGATGTACAGCTCTAAAAAGTGTATACATTTGTGCATATGTGTATGTGAGTGTGTAAATAAGTGCCAAAGTGTGAAAAATCAAAAAAATCAGAAAAGTCAGAAAAGCAAAAAAAAAAAAAAAAACTACTTTTACTAATATGTGCATTGTGTACATGTAAATGCTTGTAAATGTACTAAATAAGTAAAAAAAAAAGGGGCACTTACCGAATCTAGATGAAGGGGGTCCTTTTCAGAGCTGTAGGATCCAGGATCGATGAGTCAGAGCAGCAGGAAGTGCGTGGGCGGCGCTGGAACACGTGAGGTCCGGGTCCTGCGACAAGGAAGCTGTTGCTGTGTCTGTGTCGCTCCTGGAGAAGGGTGTCGGCGAGGATCGGCGATCTGCTGCAGGTAAGCTTGTTGCCTAGGGGGTTGTGGCGCTGATCGTTCCTCTCTGCACGCTGTTTTTGCTGCGCGTGCAGAGGGAGCGCTGACTTAGTAAAGAACGTAGCTCCTACGTTCTTGGCACTTAAAGCCTTTTTTAAAAGAACGTAGGAGCTACGTTCTTGGCACTTAAAGGGTTAATCATGTGTTGGGGGTTGTTGTATTATCCACAGGGGAGGATGAGGAATATGGATTTAAGGGTATGTTTTTAACATGACAATTTTTCACATGAGTGATGAGGGATTTCCCTGCAGTGAGCACCAACCATTTGGTTTTTTGGTGCTGCCACCGTTAATGTGGATACGATATTAAAAGTTCTTGTGGTAACATGGGTGTGGTTTACAGTGGGTGTGGTTTAAAAGGGGGAGTGGCCAACACTGACTTCCATTATCTGCCCTCCAGCACATAGGCCAGTAAAATTTTGGCCCTTGGTACCACAGTTTGGACAGCACTGCTCCACATCATCCCACCAAACAGGGAGACAACACACATTTCACCATCTGGTGGGTTCTCCTGGCGCCTGGAAGAAGCCCCAGGTGTTTGCCTTTCACTCTCAATTCATAGTTCCTGCTGACTTTTGCCTGTTGGTTGACCACGTCTTGTTGTTATGATCTAGCTTATTTGCCCAGCTGCCATTCTTTTCTGTTTCAGGAACACTTGATGTTTCCAGCTTGATAATGGAGGAAGGGAGACATGAGCTGCCCTTAATGACTTCCACCCAACTGAAAGAACATAAAGCACCCACCTTACGGGCAAGGTATGAGGAGGAGGAAGAAGAAATATCCGAGGCAGACTCTGAGCCCAGGTAATAATGTTAGGCCAGTTCTATATGAATCTATTGTGCAGTGCCTATACTTCACTCCGATGCCTGCCTGACAATCAGCCTCTACTCTGGCCTCCGCCTTCTTCCTTGCCTCCATCCGGAACCGCTATTGGCATGGAACCGCTATTGGCATGAAACCGCTATTGGCATGGAACCGCTATTGGCATGGGTGCAGGACATGCGATGCATTTAGTCTGAGAATGCAGGTAAGGAAGAAGGCTGATGCCAGCGTAGCGGCTGGTTCTCGGCAAGACTCCGCCCCCTACACTGGCGTCAGCCTTATTCTCTGTCATATCAGTGACTTGTTTAAGTCCTTTTTCAGACGTAATGCGTATTGCTTTCTGGTCTGTGATTTTCCTCTACTATAGTTCGTTACTATACAATAGATTTGTCACTTTTCTAGTTGTGTGTTGAGCTGCTCCCTGGGGGTGTGGGTAGGGTTCAGCGTTTTTGTTCCTGAGAAAATTATATGGAAGGTAATTGTTTTCATATGGAGGACAGTAGTGGATTTCTGATCTTCTCTTCAAAGTGAATGACATGGAGATGAGACATTTCTCCAGCCTCTACTCGCTTTAACTCCTCCCTATGGCAAGGGGACAAAATGGGTTCCACACAGCACTGAGGGGATGCGCATACACCCACCCTGTTAGTCTAGCATGAACAGGACATGTGCTCCATGTTGGCTCTGGAGCCTTTCCTTCTAAGTGCGCTCTCCCAGTTGAGTTACAGTGAGTTATCTCCTGAGCATGTACTCATGACTCCAGAACTATTTCACAGGTTTTTCACCTACACTGAACCCAATCACTTGCAGCAGAATGTGTCTCCTTCCGAATTCTGCTCTTAGAATTAACCATTTCAAGGGGATCCTAGCAGCAGCAGCATGTCTCTCTGTTTTCAGCAAGCCGTACTGTAACTGCCTGAGACGTATCTGTCCCAGATGCCCACAAACCAGACTATTATTTACAGGGCCGCCATTAAAGATCACGGGGCCTCGAACAACCAAATTTTCTTGGGGCCCTGCCCGCCCCACCCACCCAAGCCCCACCCTTGATCCCACCCACCTAGGGTTGCCACCTGGCCAGTATTTTACAGGCCTGGCCGGTAAAAATGATGGTTGATCCCAATGTTGTGAAAAGGGAAAAAAGATAAATATATAGGAAGGCCGGTATTGTTTTCCAGAAAAGGTGGCAACCCTACGCCCACCCCACATCACAGTTAAAGGACCAATAACGTAAAAAATATTTTAAGACACGTTTAACTTTAAATTCGCAAAGTCTTTATGAAGAAAGAACTTACTGATTCTCCGCTTACGCTCCTCTTCAGAAACGGCCACAGAGAGAGGATCATTGTGCATCGCTCGATTTCTCCTCCCTAGCTATCTCCTATAGAAGGCAGGGAGGAGAAATCGAGCGATTCACGATGGATCGTTGCTGTTTCTGAAGAGGAGCGCAAGCGGAGAATCGGTATGTTATTTCTTAATAAAGACTTTGCGAATTTAAAGTTAGATGTATGTGTCTTGGTGGGTTTTTTTCTTCATTATGTAGAAACAATTTAAAAAAAAAAAATTGTTAGTGGTCTTTTAAAAGACCACACAGCACTCAACCCATTATCAATATATTTGAGACAGAGACATTTTGTGCTACTGCTACTGAAAAATGCCTTACCCTTTAAACAAAACAGGGATTGTTTGTCCATATATTGCAATATATTTAAGCTGAAGAACTACGTCAAAGTCATCCCATATCTGGCCAGTCCTACACTCAATTTTATCTGATTCATTAAGAATTCTATTGCTTCATTATACATTGTACAAAGGGACTAAGTTTTACCTGCAACTTACTTGCTGCTTTCAAAGTAAAACTCCCAAACTTGGCTGCCCTTTTATTAATATAATCTATATAAGTAGAAATTTATCCCTCTTTCCCTGTGATGTGTGCAGTGAACTGAGTTTCCGGAGCTTCCAGAGGACTCCAAGCTTCTTCCGCAGGCTCCGTGAACAGGCTAGGACTCCAGCAACAATGAGCAGCAGGTGAGAAGCTCATTCACTCATGAGCACTTTAGATGGAGCAGCTTACGGTTCTTTTTTTCCGTCAAATTCATGTTCTTTATTACAAGGTGCAGCCCATCAGATTTCAAATGCTTGACCCCCCCACCCCTTTCTAGTTTTTATACCCCTCATTCCGTTATGTAGAAAAGGTGCATGAGCACTGTTTGAACTGCCAAAATATATATAACTTTTTTTTTTTTTTTACACAGAGATACCAGAAAATATGATGCTCATACAAATTTTTATGCTTTAAGCTGGCCATAGACATGCAGATTTACCTTCATATCGGCCATCTCCCGACCTGCCACTAACCATTCAGATCAAATAAAGTAGTAAAAGAACAGATCAGCCGATATTCTGCCCCTGACAGTAATCGTAAGAAAGTTATGTCCGACAAAAGCTGGTGACAGTCTCCCTCTGATATCGTCAGATCGGCAATACACGCACAGATATTATCGGTAGCCAACAGAAATTGTCTAACTTGTCCGATCGTCGGAATGTCCGATCGCCATGGCACGAAAAATGTCGGGACACTCCACACATGGTCCGAAAATCTTACGAAACAAAGATTTGTACGATCATATCTGCACGTCTATGGCCATCTTTAGGCTCACAGTGTCACACAGCCCCTCCTTACTTTGTTCCATTGTGAAGTGGTGGATCCTTGGACTTAAAGCCCTCTGCTTTCTAGAGAATCTGTGTACCACACACAATGGAAAGCAGAGTGTATCATTTCTGACATTAAGGGGCCTATTTATCAAAGTGTACATTGCAGTGTATTCTTTTCAACCGCTCAGTTGTGGTTTTTCACAACATTATTTTACACCACTTCAGAACAGTCATAAGCCATCGATGCTCAGGACCTGGGGTTTTTCCTTATAACAGATCTTGCCATAATTTGGATCTTCATACCTTAAGTCTACTAGAAGATCATGAAATAAACCCGATAGGCTGGTTTTGCTTCCAATAAGGATTAATTATATCTTAGTTGGGATCAAGTACAAGTTACTGTTTTATTATTACACAGAAAAGGCAAATCAGTTTTATAAATAAGGATTCTTTGGATAAAATGGGAGACGGCCTTTCTGTAATTCGGCGCTTTCTGGATAAAAGATCCCATACCTGTACAAGTCAATGTTTAACAACTGTTTTAACATAGAGATACACAATCGTCTTAAATAAATACACAACTTTGGGGGGAAAAATGTTGCTTTTTTACATGGCAGTGTCTGGCAACGCGGTATATTTGATCATTTGACATTTTTATTTATACAGCATGGCCCCTATGCATCAACACTGTACCAAAACATTACCACTCTACTCAATAAATGTTCTGATCGCTCATACTCCTTCGCTGCTTTGCATCCACACAAACAGGCTTGCTTTTCTGCCATAGGCTGAGTTTAATGGAGGAGGAAGAGGAAGATGAATACTTGATACGAGAGGATGAGAGCAGCAAGGATTCAGCAGAGGAGGAGGAAGAGGTGAGGAGTGAGCACACATTTAACTGCTGCTTTGTAAACAGCCACTAAAATATAGAAATATAACTTTTTTTTTTTTTACTTTCAGCCCAAGCCAGATCTGTTTGATTCTGCACTATTTGAAGAGGTAAGTCAGATTATATGTGTATGTACATAAATACATATATAGTGCATGTAACAGATAAATTCATTTTAGAATCCTTTCTATACGTTGATTAAGTTACACATACTTCTTGAATTGACTTTCATTAATCTCTATTATACAGGATGACTTTTAACTTACAACTGATGTTCCTGAGCGATGCACAACTTTAGGATTACTTTCTATTACTACGGCGATCAAAACCCAGTTGTTTGCTGTTCGGTTAGACATTCATTAAATGTTTATTGTTGCAAAATTGCGGGTCCTTGTTTTTATTTGAATCTTGAGGTGAGTTTGTTGCGGGAAGATAATGTGCAATTTTGTGCCTTCAGCAAGATATGATGCAAGTCGTTTTCCTTACACGGCATATAGGAATCGTAGATAGTCAAGCTGCTGCCATCACCTTAACCGAACACTGTAAGAGTCACTCTGGGTCAGGTACCTAACCCATGTATGGACCAGGGACAGACGCTCACTCGTTAGTCTTAGGAATCGAATCTGAAGTCCAGAGCAGGTGATGGATGGGATCTGGAAAGAGAGGTTGAGAGGAGGCAGGTCTAGTAGAGATGGAAGGGAAACACTACCAGAAGTATCCACCTCATCCATCAATCATTCAGCTGTTGGTGGAGTGCTGAGAGTTGTATCCGGAAGACTACAGGCTCCCTGTCCCTTATCTAGGGTTGATGGAAGTGCTAAATACATATGTGCAATGATGGGGCATTGAGACTGCTGCACTAAAACAACTTTCTGAAATCCCACAGGCCTGATAGTATGACAGCCAAGCAGTATCTCTCCCCTCTGCTTGCACATCACTTTGAAGGTGAAACTACATCACATACACCCCTTGCATTGCTGTCGATGGAATACTGCTCATTAATAAATGGAAATTACATAAAAAAAAGAAGACCTTAAAGAGAGCTGAGAGTTGTGTCCCTCCACAGATCCTCGGAATGCTCCAAGCAAGAGACTGTGAGCTCAGTAACAGCTCTGCACTCTGGTCTGGACTGCTGAGTTCCTGAGAGACACTGCACAAGAACAGTGTCAAGAAATCACTCCAGAGACAACAAAGACAAATATACGTGTGTGTGTAAAGTAACTGTACTACATACCTGCTGGTTCCCTTTGGCACAGGTATCTGTACTCAGACATTAATTGCTTGGCTGCAAAGAAAATATAATTCAAAGATTTAAATTTAGGAGTTTGTAATCGACCAGATCAGCATTACCACAACTATGGAATTTTCCAGGATTTTTGTGGCTTTCTATGGTTTGAGTATTCATCTGCAACTACTAGAAGTGTTCATTGTGTATGCAGGAGGAACAACTAAAATAGATGGTGGGGTACTTAAGTTTACAGATTTACAGGTTTAGAAATAGCTCAGGATAACATAGTACAGGACACTGGAAGGACTGACCTTGATGGCCAACTGACCTTGATGGCCTTGTTTTTTCAAAAGTTCTTATATGTAACTAAACAGTATCCAGAAGAACCCCCATTTTACGTTTTTTAGGGGACCAGAAAAAGTGGTGAAAAATCCAGAATATTGTAAAATCCAGGTGATGTATTATATATTGGTAGGACCATAAAAACGGTGTAAAATAAGGGAAACTTGAAAATCAGGGGATGTAAAATTGAGGTTACAATGTATTTTGGCTGAACCCTCCTTAATGGATCCGGCCGGATACTGAATACAAACGCTCACAGTGAATGAAAATTGTTTGCATTTTGTAGGGTTCAGATCTGAATCCGAATGCTGCCGGAAAAGGTTCGTATTCGACGGAATCCTGGATTTGTTGCATCCCTAATTTGGTACTAATTATTTGTAATAACAGAACATTTTGTGGGTGAATTAACAGGAGGCTTATCTAATTGCTTTTTGTTGTCTTCCCGTCCTACTTGACTTACCTCTTGGGACTCAGATCACAGTGTAATTTCAAGCACATACGCAATTGGCTGCAAAAGCAAAATGCACAGATGTTTAATTGCGTGGCCTTAACTAAAAACACACAATCCTTTCATTATTGCTGCCAGTTTTGATTATCACACTTTAATTATATCTCTTCTCTTTCTGCAAAGATGTGCAGAAATGCCCTAATCTGCGTTATTTTTGTTACCTGCTGCCAGACTCTCTCTCCATGCTAGGGAACAAGTGGAATGGTAGGGCAGTGCTGAGACTTTCGGATATCTGGTACTGCATGACCATGAGCTGTGGGCAAGAGGGAATGGTGTAAGAGTAAGTGACAAGGTAAGAGTGTAAAAAATATGAAAGGGCAATCAGAGAAATTGCTTAGAAGAGCAAAACAAACAGCTGACCAAATATCCATATGCATGCAGTCTAGGAGACTCTCACCTCACCCTGGGGTGGCACAACCTTTAGGATGCGATTGCTCTCAAATTCATCCAGTTTGACTGAATCATGGAACTGACAACTATCCACACACACACAGCAGAGCCATATCCTGTACAGCAAAACAACAAGATTTGTACGTTTTTATATATGGAGACATGCAGATCCAGAAAAAATAATTGTATATAAGTGAGATTAGAAATAGAACATAAACTGTAATGGTGCGAAAAAACAGCAAGTACAGTTTTGGTGCAACAACAGAAGGACAAGTGACAACGGTATGACTGATGTCAAATCTGTCCTCAGTTACCTCTGATCTCTGAGCTCCCAACACAGAACCCGTCACTGAGTCCAATTCGCAGCTCTGGAATTTAGGAGACAACACATTTTCAGTTGGTACAGCTGGAATAAGTGCCATAAGTTAGTCCTGACACTGAACTGCACTGAAAAAAATGTTCCTGATGCCCGTACTGATATTACCTTTCAATCTCAAGGTATTACTGACCTGGACAATTTGATAAGAAATTTTTGAGTCAAAGTTCACCTTGAACATCAGCCTTTAAGAGTGAACCCTATATAAAAATATATATTGGTTACTCAGCCTCGTTCATCTCTTTTAACATGTAAAAAAACTGAAAAGATTAGATCAGATGGTTCTACCAGTCATATCTCTGGAGTAGGTAGATGCAAACAGGGGGCGTAACTTGACCTCCTCATTTCACCAACCAAAACTGATTCATGGATTCTCACCACCACACATGGGATCTACACATTCCCTCTGCACCTATGCATTTGGTGACGTGGATTCAGACCAATTGTGGATCATTTGCAAAACCGGTCTCCGCTAATAGTGCCACGTTATCTGCTCCCCCTATTGTTAAGCCACTGGATACAATACATTTTTTGGCCATATATCGGTCATCAGTTTGGCATCATACAAGGGTCAAAAAGCTACCAATTACCTGAAGTGTGCCAAGTCATCAGCTGTGGTCACTGGTGGGGAGAGCAGAAGTAAGACCTCAACCTAAACCCTCCCACAACCTGTATGGAAGCCAGACACGGAGGAGCCAGGGGATCCTGATGAGCCAAGCTGCTAATTAATTCATATCTACTTCAAAGTGTTTTTGTCAAAATAATGTTCTTCACCCCAGTTTACTGTATCATGACATGGTGATACTCACATTTGTTCCTATAGCGATTGTCATGCGTTCAGTAACATCCAAGAAGATTTCATTTTGCTCACCCTAAATAAAAAAGAAAAAAATGTAGTCAGTTGTATAGCAGGTAGGCAGGGTGTGTTCCCTAGGCAACATGTACCTGCTGATGACGGGAGGACAGCACAGGCCAACTGGAAGCTGAACTCGGAGCCACCTTACTCTGCTGTGTCTCTGCTCCAAACTGATGTCATTAAAAGGATGTAGATAAGAAGACTGGACACAAAGAAAAATTGAAATGTAATGTGTATGTACGGCTATCTTACCATGCCCACGCTACTCATATCCAAGAGGCTGAAAGGCTTGCCAACCACAGCATCTGATTGGATGAAATTCTTTAGCATCTCTGTGGATGTGGTCTGGATATATCCATAATCCTGTAAAAGAGGTAAATCATAAAATATATCACTTATATAAGCTGATAACATACATCATAAACGTGTGTAGTCCACGGACTTACCAGAATCTCATCCAGTAACTCATAAATCAGCGCAAAGTTAAGCCGTACAACAGCCTCACTAAGGTCACCGCAATAATCTTTGATAAGGGAAGCCAGTCTGAGAGTGGAAAACAGAGAAACTGTTTATTTTACATTTATGTTTGCCTTAGTAGTGTAAAAAATTAGTGTACAGCTATAGAAAATTTCATTTGTATAAATTTGTATTCATACATATAGCAAGGAGGGGTCTTATTGTGTCGCATAGAGAGTGCAGTGTGTGGCTATAGCTTATTAGTGTACACACAACCTTTCTTCTCTGTATAGTTGTATAATGACAAGTACTATAAACTGTTTCCTCCTACACAAACACACAATATTACAAGTGTGACATTTTGCATTGGTTTTGTAGTCTGCACACTATTAATAAACAACCTTTCCAAAATTTCTCTCCTGTCATAATGTGTATTCTGCTAGAAAACTGTCACTGTTTATGTACTGTCTGTATAGCTATGTCATATCTTCTCACCGGTTCAGCAGCTCAATGCACATAAATGGGGAATCGCTGGGGTTAACGTTGACGACAAAGAACAGGCCTTGGTTCCCCACGTGGATATAGTGAAGGCTGTCAAGTTCCTGGAAAGAAATGAATACACCGTGAGACGATCTGGTCTGGTCTGTGAGCCAGAGTCAGATCAATACAGAATGATCAGTATGCAACACAGCACTATATTGCCTGAAGGTAAACATTATATAAAGATGCAGAAACTGAACAGAGGGTCCAAAATTTATAGCAACTCATCACATAAATGAAGAAGCCCACTGAGCCTTCAGCTAAAGGAAGGGCAATGAATGAATATCAGTTATGCCCACTTCGCTCGTCGTAATCCGATCGTTCGGCCATAGGGCGAACGAACGTTCATATTACCTCCGATATAGCCCTGCCGTTAGTGGCATATTGGGGAAAAAATCTGCTCGTTTGGCAATGTCGCCAAACGAGCGGATCTTTTAGTGTATGACCACCTTAAGTGTTTGGAACACAACACTCGTATGCCTGTTTATTAATGATATAAATAAAGACTATACTTGCTTTTACATGCCTGTAGAAGATTGCCTTGACTGAGTGCCTGCCTAATACATATTCTATTAAATAAAATAAAACTGGACCTGAATTCCAATATAAAGGGTGGGCTATAAGAAGTCACATGGATGTGTCAAGGGCCAAATCTATTTTTTTTTTCTCATATGTGAAGGGCCTAGATTTTATAACCTTAAAGAAGTAACAACAGAGACAGCAGACCCAATGGTTGCTAGAATTCAAACCGCCGGTTAAATCCCTTCACTTACGCATTTGCGCTGACGTCAGACAATTCTGCAGTAACTCCGCGCACAATCTTAGCGTCGCGTCCAATTACACGCCTGCCATCTTGGGTTAGGGCAGCCCTAGACTACCTGGACTCTAGTGCGGCCAAACCTAGGGAAGACTCCTGCATTCCCCGGATCTCCTGCCCCTTGAGCAGTCCATCCTACGGTCCTCAAGTCTCCTGGGGACCTGGAAACACTCCTTCTGCTGTTCCTAAAATAAAGAAGAAAAAACAACAGGATTAAAAAAATTCTGCTTACCTACCATATAGGACAAGAAAAACACTATGGACTGTTGAGCTAACTCCTACTTATAGGTTTAGCTAGGAGGTTATCTCCTCTTTTTTTTGCTTGTCCTACCAGTCAGGGAACAAAATATATCTCATGGTTGCTGCCGAAGGGGACGCAAAGAAATAAAGGCTTTTTAAATAAGAAGACTTCCAGTCTGGTGCTGTTCTACAAACATTTATCCTCCAGGGCTGGGCCATGCCGGGCAGGTGCCCCAGGCAGTCCGGCCCGCCACATCGCCCCCTCAGCAGACCGGACTGGGGTAGGCAGCAGTGAAAGGTACATGCCTGGCACCCCCTAAGCTTTGCGCCCTAGGCATGTGCCTACCCCTAGGGTTGCCACCTTTTCTGGAAAAAAAATACAGACTTTCCTATATATTTTCTTTTTTCCTATTAATAACATTGGGAAGAGCCATCATTTTTACCGGCCAGGTGGCAACCCTGCCTACCCCTAGTTCAGGCCCTGCAAGCCTCTACTGAAAATATTTTACATTCTTTATGCTTTAGGGCCCTGACAGATGAGGAGATTGTTCGCCCTGCTGTTAATGTCCTCTAGGCAACTAATCTGGCCCGGACTGGCAATCTGTGGGTTCTGGCAAATGACAGAGGGGCTTCTGTCTTATGCCATAGAAAGTGACTATTAAGTGGGCTGGTGGGGGCTGTTTGGGCATCTGCGTACTTGGAATGCCAGGGCCTATTTTGACTCCCAGTCCAGACCTGCAACTAATCTCCCAATGCTTTCCCTCCGGCAAAAATGGGACCACTGGTGGGAAAAGATACAAGTTGCTTCAGCTTTCTGAAGTTGCCTGGGCAAAAGCGACATGCTGTGTGCCAATGACAAATGCCCTGTGTGATTCTATTAGGGTTGCCACCTTTTCTGGAAAAAAATACCGGCCTTCCTATATATTTATCTTTTTTTCCCTATTAATAACATTGGGATCACTGGCCTTCCTATATATTTATCTTTATTCCCTATTAATAACATTGGGATCACTGACCTTCCTATATATTTATCTTTATTCCCTATTAATAACATTGGGATCACTGACCTTCCTATATATTTATCTTTATCCCCTATTAATAACATTGGGATCACAGACCTTCCTATATATTTATCTTTATTCCCTATTAATAACATTGGGATCACTGACCTTCCTATATATTTATCTTTTTTTCCCTATTAATAACATTGGGATCACTGACCTTCCTATATATTTATCTTTATTCCCTATTAATAACATTGGGATCACAGACCTTCCTATATATTTATCTTTATTCCCTATTAATAACATTGGGATCACTGACCTTCCTATATATTTATCTTTATTCCCTATTAATAACATTGGGATCACTGACCTTCCTATATATTTATCTTTATTCCCTATTAATAACATTGGGATCACTGACCTTCCTATATATTTATCTTTATTCCCTATTAATAACATTGGGATCACTGACCTTCCTATATATTTATCTTTATTCCTATTAATAACATTGGGATCACTGACCTTCCTATATATTTATCTTTATTCCCTATTAATAACATTGGGATCACTGACCTTCCTATATATTTATCTTTATTCCCTATTAATAACATTGGGATCAGCCATCATTTCTTCCGGCCAGGCCGGTAAAATACCCGCCAGGTGGCAACCCTAGATCCTCTCTGGGATGGTATTATTATGCCTGACAGATGAAAAGACTTCACCCCACGATTAATCTCCTGAACGATGGTTGATCCCAATGTTATTAATAGGGATAAAACATAAACATATAGGAAGGCCGGTATTTTTTGCAGAAAAGGTGACAACCCTAATCGCTGGTGAATTGCTTCAGTTGTCAGAATTTGCCTGAGGGATCCCAGTCATGCTGTGGGCCAATAACAAACCTTTTTGGGAAGGTGTTATTACATAGGCCTGTACTTTGCTGCAAACCAACAGTAATTTGTTATTTTTTTAATGTTTCAGCTAAAAATATAAATGTGGATAAACATATTGATTTGATATTATACACAATATCTTGTATGGGTAACGTAGACTGGCTTTGGCCGACCATATAACACAACATATCAGGACAGGCCACCTGCCTCGGCTTTAGTTTGCCTCAGAGATAAAAAAAAACAACATTCACTGAGATGAGAAAAAACAATAACCCACACACAAGCGCCACCTCCAAAAGCGCGCCAAAGCTTAAGGCCGGAACACTTTCATTAGCTACTCCTATTGGTTCACATTCGCTAGGGGCGGATCTATTGAACGGAAAAGTCACTTAATTGGTCGCGGAAGTCAGACACTCTGACCAATCGTGTAATTGCCTCATTCCGCCATTGGCTACAAGCGCCGTCACTGCACCGCCCTGCTTCAGTCGTTAGGGGAGGTACAAAGGAAGCGAGCAACCAGCAGCCAATTAGAGCACAGGGAGAGTAAAAGCCCGCGAAAAGAGATCCCGCGGAAAGAAGAGACACAAGCAGCGAGGCATTAGCAGGACAGCGAGCGCGGTATCATCATCATCATGCCCAGGGACTACCAGGCCGAGAAAGGTGAGCAGAGAATAGGCAAGCTGGTGAACAGGAGCGGGAACTTAAGGTTCTGGGGGAGTCGTGCTTTTCTTTATATTCTAGTCACGCAGCCAGCGCTGTAATACCGCTCCCACAATCCCTTGCAGCTCAATGTGACGGGGACTGGAAGGCCAATAAGAGAATAGTAGGCCGCGCAGCACAAGGAGACGCCTGTAACGAAGCTCCTTGTTCAGCGTATTCTACATCTCCCTTGTTGTTATGGGGTTAATTCCGCCCCTGCACGTGGCTCTCCATGAGTGAGAATGGGGCGCGGGATGTATCGGGCACTGCTCTGTGCTAGTGTCGGACTGACCAATGGGAGGCGCCTATGGGACGTTACCTGTTATGTGAGGGCCTGGGGTTTACCATTTGCACTTGGAGGGCTCCCAGTTACCGACTTGGATAAGGAGCGCTTCCGGCTCTTGCGTCCCTTCCAGCGTCGGCTGTCACGTGATACGCTATTGTAGCCTGGACACTGGGAAATCTCCTATTGTGATTGATAGAATAGAAATGGTATTGACCTGGCTGGATGGGCTTGTCATACCCTGTAATAAACACACACAGTGGTCCATTCCAGGAAGTGCTTGCCCCATACAGATTATTCAGAGGGGGACTTACTCACCGTTATGTTTTTAAAGGAACAGTTCAGTATAAATAAAACTAGGTAAATAGACTGTACAAAATAAAAAATGTATCTAATAGAATTAGGCAAAAATGTAATGTATAAAGGCTGGAGTGAGTGGATGTGTAACATAATAGCCAGAACTCTACTTCCTGCTTTGCAGCTCTCTTGCTTTCCACTGATTGGTTACCAGGCAATAACCAATCAGAGACTTGAGGGGAGGGTCATAACTGTTGCTTTTGAATCTGAGCTGAATGCTGAGGATCAATTACAAACTCACTGAACAATTATGTCCCATGTGGCCCCCCTTATAATAATGGACTAACTCAGAGTTAGAGAGCTGAAAAGCAGGAAGTAGTGTTCTGGTTATTATGTTACACATCCAGTCATTCCAGCCTTTATACACTACATTTTTGGTTTACTAACTATATTAGATACATTTTATCCATTTACCCAGTTTTTATTTTCACACTGAAAGTTTCCTTTAAACGAGTGGCTCGCCTTCACCCTAAGTGCCTCATTCTAAGCAACTTTTTGATTTGTAAGTAGTTTTTGATTTGCCTCCTTTTGACTTTCCTGCTTTCAAATGGGGGTCACTGCCCCCCAAACTAAAAATAAAACCAAATGTTCTGTAACGCTGCAAATGTATTGTTGTTTATTGCCCATCCACTTATTCAGGCCCTCTCCTATTCATATTTGTCTCATATTCAAATCAGTGCATGGTTGCTAGGGTAATTTGATCCATAGACACCAGACTAACTGGAGAGCTGCTAAATAACTCAAAACGCAAACTGTCTCAGAATATCACTGTCTGTTATATTAAAGTTTATTGTGACCAATCCCTTTAAATTGCATGCTTTTCTTTATTTGGATTGTAAACTCTTAAAAAAAAAAATAGCAACATGGAGCAAACATTTCATGCCTTCTTCCTGCTCCCAACATCATTTAAAGACCCACTGTCCAACAATAAGCCATAAAGTAAACTTGTATGCCATACATGCTTCCAAGAGTACAAATGGCTACTGATGAGCCCTTGTTTCCCTGCAGAGAAATGCAAGACCTTTCTTCAGGAGTTTTATAAGGATGATGAATTTGGAAAGAAAAACTTCAAGTATGGCGTCCAGCTGGTGAGTGAGTTTATCAGTTTTGTATTGTCAGGAGCAGATTGCTGTCTAACTGTGCTGCCTTTGCTTAATATTTGTCTCAAAGCAGTTTAAAGGGATCATCGTGATTTTTATGGTTTACTTTTGTTTCTCATTGTATTACACCACGACCCTGGGTCTTGTTTGCATTTCTGAAAGCAGGGATTTTACTGCTTTTGTGCTATTCTCATGTCTACCACTAGGTGGGGCATCTAGCAATGCAAACAAATAATTCAGCAGAGCTGTCAGGTAGCTGCTATCTGGTTGGCTGCCATTGTTTTTTTTTTTTGGGTTTTTTGAATGGCTGCTGCTGATGTGATGCTGGGGGGGTGATATCACTCCAACTTGCAGTAAAGAGTGGCTAAATTGTATCAGGGCACAAGTCGCATGGTTTGGGGCACCTGGGAAATGGACGTCAAGTCTAGCCCTGTGCCAAATTTCAAAATTGAATAAAAAAAATCAGTTTTGCTCTTATCGGTGCTGAAGTCTGCTGGAGCAGCACTAATAACTGATGCATTTTTGAAAAAAAAATCCTGTGACAGTATCCCTTTTAAATAATCACCCATTTCTATAGTTTCTGTATATTACCTCTGCCGTAATGTCTAAATGCCCCACATACAAAGACAAATATAAACTGCCAACAGATTAAGTCTTGGGCAATGTATGGGGGCCCTTGACGGGCTTCCCCGATATATATTTCTAATATATGGTAGTTTTATCACACAGGGAGGCACATTTTGAATTCACGTGTTTTTTTTTTTGTTTGTTTGTTTTTTTGTTTTTTTTTATGTGGTCTCTATGCTGCTAAAAGTAGAAGGGAACAATGATAGATGCTCCAAAATCTGAATGAGAATTCAGCCGTATCCAAAAACAATGGATTAGATGCATTCTTGGCCACAAATCAACAATATTTGGTTATTTGTGATAAGACTAAGGCAAATATTGGAATGTTACCCCTGAAGAGAAACACCACAACTTTAAACTTTGAAGTTATTTTTATG
This sequence comes from Xenopus laevis, assembly GCF_017654675.1. Lineage (NCBI taxonomy): Eukaryota > Metazoa > Chordata > Amphibia > Anura > Pipidae > Xenopus > Xenopus laevis. The sequence goes on from NC_054375.1 coordinate 153,109,342, forward strand.
TAAATGTCTGTCAATGAAACCTCTTTTCGCCTGAGAATCTGTTAAACTGTGTGTTGGCTTTAAAGGAAAGAATGGTGTGTGTGTATAAATAATAATCTCTGTTATCAGGCTAATATTGCTCACAGAGAGCAGGTTGCACTGTGCATTGACCTGGATGACTTGGCTGAGGAGGACCCAGAGTTGGTGGATGCCATCTGTGAAAATACTCGCAGGTACACAAACCTCTTTGCTGATGCTGTTCAGGAGCTGCTGCCTCAGTATAAAGAGCGAGAGGTACGTTTTCAGTCCTGGAACCTTGTATTAGTGTTTTAACTGTCACCTGAGCATGTAGGAAGTGAGTAAATAGTCTGGCCAGAGAGAGAGATATATATATATATATATAGATATATATTCCAAATAGGGTCAATGATCCCATGTAATACCAAATGCTCTGTAAGGCTCCAAAGTTATTGTTCCTTTTTATTACTCTTCTTTCTATCCAGGGGCTCTCCTACTCGTATTTCAGTCTTATTGAAATCAATGCATGGTTTCTAGGGTAATTTGGACCCAAGCAACTGGTTGGCTGAAGTTGCAAACTGGAGAGCTGCTTGCTAAAAAGCCAAATCACTCAAACCACAAACAACGAAACAATTACATATTCTTAGATCACTCTCTACATCAGGGATCCCCAACCTTTTGAACCTGTGAGCAACATTCAGAAGTGAAAGGAGTTGGGGAGCAACACTAGCATGAAAAATGTTCTTGGGGGGGGGCAATTAAGTGCTGTGATTGGCCATTTGATAGCACCTATGTGGATTGTCAACCTGCATTGAGGCTCTGTTGGGCAGTGCATTGAGGCTCTTGCTTGGAAGCCCGGAATTCAAAAATAAGCTCCTGCTTTGAGGCCACTGGGAGCAACATCCAAGGGGTTGGAGAGCAACATGTTGCTCACGAGCTACTGGTTGGGGACCACTGCTCTACATCATACTAACAGTTCATTTAAAAAAAAAAAAAGCCTTTAAACAATACCTATTGTTTGGTATATATTGTATGCTCATAAACAAGGAAAAGATTGAGCTCAATTCAGTATAAGTGTTCCACCCCACTGCAAGCTTCAAACACACTAGGTGTAATCAAAATCAAAAAATTGTATGCCTCACAATACAGTCTATGGGGACAATATAATATTCTTATAGAGTAACCATGTGAAACTGTAACTAAATTCTCATTCATGAACCTGTTAAAGTGAACTACTCCCCAATAACCAATGGCCTTTGAATTTATGTGACTGCTTGCTTGCAAGTGCACAAGCAACCAATGAATTACAAGGGGAGGGCAGTATCAATGTCCAATAAGAACCAAATTTTCTACCATCGGGACTTGGCTAGTGCAGCCGTAATACTTTTAAAAGTCCTGTACTTATCAATGATTTTACCATTGTAGGTAGTGCATAAAGATGCTTTGGATGTGTATATTGAACACCGCTTAATGATGGAGCAGAGGGGCAGAGATCCCAATGAGATGCGAGATCCTCACAACCAGTATCCACCAGAGCTTATGCGCAGATTGTAAGTACCATGACTTGTGTATGTTACACCTTGCCTATAAATATGCGGGGGTGATAAATGTACTAGGCATGTTCAAGCCTTTGTTGGAGCAGAGACAGAGCAGCAGAGGGCAGTGTATTGGCAGATTCAGCCCTGTGTTAGTGATGTGTGGGCAGAGAAAATCTTCACTCCCACCCGGCTTCCCTCTTCCTCTTATAACCCTGTGCCGCCCTGCCGATGATGCAACAAAAGGGACGGGCAGGAGCGCACCTATAAAACCAGAAGCAGGCAGTCTGAAGGTCACAGGTGGGGAGAGCTCAACCCAAACCCACCCAACTCGAGGTTAATGGACCAGCCCACACATCACTACTGTGTGTCCTTCTAGCCTAAAGCACACTGGAAGCTACTGTATGCATGTTGTAGATCATTTTCTTTACTCTTTATCGACTGTGTTAATGTTAAAGGGAATGTAAAGGCAAAAAATCAAATTTTTACTTTACAGGAGAAGCAAACCCAAAAAGTTAAAAAAAAAAAAAAAAAAAACTACCCTACATAGACCCTCCCTCCAGGCTAAGCGTTGCCCTGGGCAAATGCCGCTAAGTCTTTTACCCCTCAGTGCAGATTCTGTCCATTGGAGTTTACGGGCGCCATCTTCTCCTCTTTGGGAATCCTATCAATCCAATCGGCGCATGCGCAGTTGGAGCAATTTTTATCTTGTGTTATGGAGCTGCTATCTTGTTACCTTCCCATTGTTCTGTTAGGCTGCTGGCTTGCAGTAAAGGGTCACTGAAGTTTATCAGAGCATAAGTCACATGACTGGGGGCAGCTTGGAAACTGACAATATGTCTAGCCCCATGTCAGATTTCAAAATTTGCTCTTTTGAAATATTGATTTCAGTGCAGAATTTTGCTGGAGCAGCACTATTAACTGATGCGTTTTGAAAAAAAAACATGTTTTCCCATGACAGTATCCCTTTAACAAAGTAACAAGCTGCCGACCCCCTGTGGCCAACTTTGAAAGAATATATAATTTGTTTAATTAGGCTTCTGGTGCAGTAAGTTTGTTTATATTTAGTATACAAAATACAGCTTTTTTTAGCATTGTTCTATTTTAGACTTTAGTTCCCCTTTCAATGCCACGTCTAATGAAGCCATTGCTCCCACTTATAAGAGATCTTAAACCATGTCCCTATTTTCTGTGTAGTGAACTATACTTCAAAGCTCCAAGTAGCTCAAAGGCCCGTGTAGTACGAGACGTCAAAGCGGATTCGATTGGCAAGTTGGTTACAGTTCGAGGCATCGTCACGAGGGTCACAGAAGTCAAGCCTATGATGGTCGTGGCCACTTACACTTGTGACCAGTGCGGTGCAGAGACCTACCAACCGGTGAGTCTTATTTGAAGTTCTAATCTATAATTACTTTCAGTTTCCAGCTGAATGCTCACATTTTGCTTCCTGAAATGTTTTTCTTTGGTCCAGATTCAATCTCCGACTTTCATGCCGCTTATAATGTGCCCGAGCAGAGAGTGTCAGACAAACCGTTCCGGTGGCAGGCTTTACTTGCAAACCCGGGGCTCCAAGTTTATTAAGTTCCAGGAGCTGAAGATTCAAGAACATGTAAGTCTGAGAGGAGAGTATCTGAAATTAACAAAGAATGAATATATATGCGTTGGAATTAATCTTAATCCTTGCAATCCTCTCCACAGAGTGATCAGGTTCCAGTTGGGAACATCCCGCGCTGTATGAGTGTGTATGTGCGTGGGGAAAACACCCGCCTCGCTCAGCCTGGAGACCATGTTGGTATTACTGGAGTCTTCCTGCCAATGCTCAGAACTGGCTTCCGGCAGGTGGTACAGGTAATGATCTCTTTTTCTTAACTTATCGCTATGGCTCAGCGGGTTTTTATTCATTTTTTTTTTTTTTTGTGTAAGTCACAGAAAACTGGAATACCGGTCAGGCACCACTCCGGAACACCAAACTCCATCAATCCGTAGAATACAGAAGCCAAAATTTTTTGAATAGTACAAAGTCTTTATTTTAAATTATGTATAAAAGATAAAAGCCTGACGCGTTTCGTGTCCCCCAAGGACACTTAATCATAGGCTAGGTGAGGTTACGCCTTAAGGCTGCTTACATACAGAGATTTTTAAGGGCTTGGCTAATATACTGACTTGAAAATTGGTTCCCTAATGAGCACTAGCATACAAGGATTTTATTATTGCCTGACTTTTAAAGGAAAAGTAAAAAATGAAAAAATTGATGAGGGTGCTATTCTAAGGGCTTTTTTAAGGGCTTGGCTAATATACTGACTTGAATATTGGTTCCCTAATGAGCACTAGCATACAAGGATTTTATTATTGCCTGACTTTTAAAGGAAAAGTAAAAAATGAAAAAATTGATGAGGGTGCTATTCTAAGAACTTTTATGCAATGAACATTTTTGTTTTAATTCCAAGATATTAAGGGATACATGTACTGTTAATATGAATGAATTTTGTTACAACAGCGACACCTGCTGGTCAATTTCCCACCAGTCTGACCAGCAAGTAGTCAAGGAAGTTGTCAGGAGAAAGAAAGAGGCTGCTCTGATGTTCTTCTGCTTAGGAAAACTATCAGAACCCTTTCTCACATCTTTCCTAAGCAGAAGCATCTTTCTTTCTCCTGACAACTTCCTTGACTACTTGGTGGGAAACTGACCAGCAGGTGGCACTGTTGTAACAATTCATTCATATTAACCGTACATGTATCCTAAAATAAATAAATAATGAATGTACATGGCAAAAGTGCTTAGAATGGGCCCCCTCTTCAATTTTACATTTACTTATTTTTAAAGTTTACTTCTCCTTTAACAAGGGCACATTATTCCAAGAATTTATTTATTAAATTCTTCCGATTCTTTTTAATTATCCTTATGATCACTTTTTTTTGTTGGTTGGAGGGGCGGCATTCATTTTATAATTCAGGCATGTGGCTTTCCTACAGGGTCTCCTTTCAGAGACATACCTCGAATCTCATCGTTTAGTGAAAATGAACAAGACCGAGGATGATGAACTTGGCACAGAAGAGCTGAGTGAAGAGGAGCTGCGACAGATTACTGGTAAGGGGCTGAGAGTAGTCCTTGTATAGAATCCCCACATTCCCCTTTGCCTGGTGAACTCTCCAGATTCATTTTTTTATTTTAAATGGCTACTCCAGGTCCACATATGACGCACTTAATTATTGCTGCCTTATCTAGAGGTTGATAAAAACGAAGCTGCTGTCAAGGTTTTGATCGCTACTGTAACAATTGCTCTGTGTGGTCCCACTTGCTGCTCACAGGTAGATATTGTATTTAGTCCTTTACTTATTTTAATTTTATTTTTTTCACCCCAGAGGAAGATTTCTATGAGAAGCTAGCAGCCTCCATTGCTCCTGAGATTTATGGCCATGAGGATGTGAAGAAAGCCCTTCTTTTGCTATTGGTGGGAGGTGTTGACCATTCTCCTCGTGGCATGAAGATCAGAGGTATGCAACTGTTCAACTCTCTCATTGCATTTGTTACGTGCAGATTTTATAAATGGCACACAACTATAAAACGAGTATTTGTTCAATGGTTGGCTTTATGAAAACAATATTTGGTAGGGGCTTAGCTTTTTGGTAAATAGGCTGCAAAATCTGCTCCTTTAAAAAAAGCTTAAGCAATTGTTGGGGGGGGGGGGATGTTCCCTTTGGAAAATTGCCAATTGTATATTCTAATATCTGTATTTAACGGCTATCCATTTACTTATTTTGTTTATTTTCCCCTAGGGAATATTAACGTTTGCCTCATGGGTGACCCAGGAGTAGCAAAATCACAGCTACTTTCTTACATTGATCGTCTTGCACCTCGAAGTAAGTGTTCAGATCTGTCCCCTGTAATCTGTTGACTTGTTGCAGGTATCTCTCTGGTTTTATAATCGGTAAAGCAACACAACATGTTTTTCCAATCCCACAGGAAATTCATTGAAGTTTGGGTGACATTCAGGGTATTCCCAGTGTTTTGCATAAGTTTCCAGACCCTACTGGTTTTCTTATTTGTCAAAGCAAATACATTAAAAAAAAACTATTGCCAAATAACTCTTGTAAAAACAAAATCTGAAACTGACACGCTTTCTGGAATGCTATGTTTAAAGGAGAACTAAACCCTAAAAATGAATATGGCTAAAAATAGCAGCAATGATCCAGGACTTCAAACTTGTCACAGGGGGTCACCATCTTGTAAAGTGTCTGTGACACTCACATGCTCAGTGGGCTCTGATTGGCTGTTGAGAAGCTAAGCTTAGGGGTCGTCACTAATTATCCAGCAGAAAACGAGCTTCCCCTGTAATATAAGCTGATGCTACAGGTTTGCTGATTATTCAATTCTGATGCTAATTGCACTGGTTTCTGTGCTGCCATGTAGTAATTATGTGTATTAATTACTAATCAGCCTTATATTGTGACATTTCTATTCTATGTGTACTGTATATTGTGAGTGGCTCCCTAAGCTCAGTAAGTGACAGCAGCACAGAGCATGTGCAGTGAATCAGCAGAAAAGAAGATGGGGAGCTACTGGGGCATCTTTGGAGACACAGATCTTTACTGCTAAAGGGCTGTGGTTGCCTTGGGCTGGTACAGAAGCTCAAAACATAATGTACAATATTTCTACCTACATCTTTAGTTTAACTTTCCTTGTCCTCTAAGGCATTAAGTTATGAATATAAAGGACAAACATTTAACTGTTCTTTGGAGATTAGCGGGCACTGAATTAAGGAAGGGTGGCACAAAGCAATTTCCAAAGGAAAAGAAGAAAAATTTAATTGTCAGTTGACCCAGTTATTGTGTTAAGCTGGGACCAGCAGAGCTTTTCCATAGTTCCATAGGTAATTTGGTGTGAAAGACAAAATTGCAACTCTTTCAAATAAACCAGTATATGTATAATACATAATTTTATACAAATTAGCTTATACACTGAACTGCAGATGTTAAAATCAAGGAAGCTTTTGATAAAACCGTGTGCAGCAAATCATACTGCCGACAGTGCAGTATTGCTGTAGCATTATGCAGGTTCATTTCCATCTTAAGATTGAAGCCTCTTAACAGATCGGGCCTACTAGAAAATAATTTTTAGACTAGTTTAAGATCCCTTTATTATGATCCATTTGTTTGGCCCAGTTTTAAAATGTGACACTTGGCTTCCTTTTTATTACAAACTGTCATGTAATCACTATCCTCATCAGGTCAGTACACAACAGGTCGTGGCTCTTCTGGGGTTGGTCTCACTGCAGCAGTAATGAAAGACCCAGTGACTGGGGAGATGACTCTGGAAGGTGGAGCTTTGGTACTGGCAGATCAGGGGGTTTGCTGCATTGATGAATTTGATAAGATGATGGACTCTGACAGAACAGCCATTCACGAAGTCATGGAGCAGCAGACTATCTCCATAGCAAAGGTGTGTGTTATATTTTTTATTCCTATGTACAGGTCTTTCCCTTTCTGGCCAGTTTTAATAATGGCTCTAGTGATTTTGCCTTGGTTTAACCTGCAAAGGAATTTGGTAGCACCAGGATAGGATTTTGCCACTATTTGACGAATATTTGCTTTCATACTTGTTTAGTTAACAAGGATAACTGGCAATTTTCATCCATACTGGTTACAGTTAACAAGGATAACTGGCAATCTGCAAAGTGCTCAGTGTATCTTCTTTCTCCAGGCTGGTATAATGACCACGTTGAATGCTCGTTGCTCCATTCTTGCTGCTGCTAACCCAGCCTATGGGAGATACAACCCAAAGAAGACTGTGGAGCAAAATATCCAGCTGCCTGCTGCCCTACTGTCTCGATTTGACCTTCTCTGGCTAATACAAGACAAGCCTGACCGGGACAATGATCTCAGGTGATGGTTGCATTTTTTTCAGTTTCACTTTAAGATCAATGTATCCTTAATAGTATACTTTTGGCTTAATTTTATTTTTTTTTTTCTCAGACTGGCTCAGCACATTACATATGTCCATCAGCACAGCAAACAACCGCCATCACAATTCCAGCCTATGGATATGAAACTCATGCGGTTAGTATAACTTGTGTGTCTGGCTTGAATGACTACTGTACTAATGTATAACCAATTGCAGTTTATCTGATCTGCCTGATATTTCTTCTCTAGGCGTTACATCACTATGTGCAAGAGCAAGCAGCCTGCCATTCCAGAATCCCTTGCCGATTATTTGACAGCTGCCTATGTGGAGATGAGAAAAGAAGCCAGAACCAACAAAGATATGACCTTCACTTCTGCCAGAACCCTATTGTCTATCCTGAGATTGTCTACAGCCTTGGTACGTGTCCTGGCCAGCGAGAGTATTGAGCTAAATAACTGCGTCTTCCTCTTGGGTCATGAGAAATGGCAGATTGAAACCTCAATTCCATCAGACACTGTCCTATGGGCTCCAAAGTGCTGTTCGTGCAGGTAGCTTTATAACAGACCTACTGCATGAGCAGCACTTCCTGAGCTCAATGTGACCCTTCACGTCGGACCCGCACTTTCCCAAAAAACTTCAGCTTTTCAGGTTCCAAAACAGCTGGTGTTGACAGGCAGAGACAGGAGCAACTGCTGGTGTGCCTTGGGAGCATTGCACTTGTCTCGGTCTGACAGTGTCAACAAAACCCTCCAATCTCTTTACTGTTTCAAGTTACTGTTGAGTTTTGAGTCTCTAGTGTATTATTGTTGTTGCAAAATGCTTATTCCAATTTAAAAGTCCATGGCAGTGATCCACAACCCGTGGCTTGTGAGCAACATGTTGCTCTCGGTGGCTTCAAAGCAGGCGTGTTTATTTGAGTCGGCATGAAATTTTGCCATTTGACATCATTAGAACTATCTGACCGTTTTGCATCTGTAACCTTGCTGGCAACGAGGCACGTTTCCTAAATGTTGGACCTTTTTAAAGGCAGGAGGTTGATAGTGAATGTAGGAGAGGCCTAATATCACTGCATTAAATAAAGGCCGCGGAATAAGTCAAGAGATGCAGCTGCCTTTGCACAGTATTGTGGACTGGAATCTGGTGCCTATGTTGCATTGAACCATGTCCTGTGTATCAAAGTTCTGATGTGAGTGCTTCTAGAATTTCTAGCGAAAAACTACTTCTATACGTGTGTATTATCTGATTATAACTGATTCTTGACTCCAGGCTCGGCTGCGTCTGGAAGATGTAGTGGAGAAAGAGGATGTAAATGAGGCCATGAGGTTGACTGAAATGTCAAAGGACTCGTTGCAAGGAGACAAGGGCCACGCTTCAAGGTAATTCTTTACCTATTCTGACGACTTTCCTTTATTACAGGCCATAGAGACCAACGATAATCACCAGCTGTGGACTATCTTTTAAATTGTAAGCTCTTCAGAGCAGGGTCCTTTTCACCTATTGTATCGGTCAATGTTTTGATGTTACCTGTGTATACTGTACAGAATGTTTGGGGCTTTATGAATACGGGTTAAAAACGGTCTGATCGCTACGTTTCTAAGTATCTCGACCTTTTGTTTAGGACTCAACGGCCGGCTGATGTGATCTTTTCAACTATCCGCGAGATGGTCCCAGAAAAAGGTGCTCGCAGTGTTAAATACTCGGAGGCTGAGCAGCGCTGTGTGTCTAAAGGCTTCACCCCTGCCCAGTTTGAGGCAGCCTTGGAGGAGTATGAGGAGCTTAATGTTTGGCTGGTTAATCAGGCCCGCACCAAGATCACATTTGTCTAATGATGCTTCTGTATGTTACTGGTCAGGAAAGTCTTGGGATGGGATTTTGCAGCTGTCCCAGTAATTCCCTGTGATCAGCTTGGCTGCAAGATGTGCTCTTTTTTTTTTGTAAGGTAAAAGGTCAATAACACAACCACCTGTTTTAATTATCCAAAAAGTCGATGTGATTAGTATTGTCTTTAAATATGTTAACATGGACAAGTAACTGGTGATCTCAATACAGTCTGCCTCCTGTGGAACTCGGTATTCCAGGCCTGGATAGGAGGAGACTGATTTTTCACTCTGTAAATAGTTATCATGTGGTCTCTGAAGAACTTTCAATAAAGATGTTTTAGTAGGAAACTTGGGTGATTGTCTTTTATAAAGTTAGAGCTGTACCGAATTATTGGCATGTAGGAATCTATTCCTTAGGTTTATCGCCCCATGGAAACGGAGCTCCGTTGTGCTTTATGGTGGGGATTTTATATGTATTCTAGGGTCAGTCCCTATCCTACGCATGGACCGTTTAAATGATTGGTCAAACCCTGTCCACAGAGAAGTGCCTTGTTTGGGTTATTTCGGCAGATGTGTGTAAGGGCTCTGTTCCATAGAGCAGCCTGCAATCCCGTGTGACCACAGATTTGTCATGTACTCCGTGCATTGCTCATCAGCAAATTTCCTTCAATTTTAGTTTGTTTTGCTGGTGGCTTGAATGAAACTGGTGGGTGGCCATACATGTGTATCTTTTACGGGATTTGTTCACCCTGCAGGCCGAATATGGTTGGATCGGGTAGAGCAGTCGTTTTTTTTTTGTTTGTTTCTTTTCCCCTCCGTTTAAACCCCTTGGCAATGGATACTTTTGCTCTGGATTCCTCTCGGCTCATCAGGTTAAATATGTACTTACTGTATATATTGGAGTAATAGTTGTAAGAATAATTAGGAAAGAAAGTTTTCACCTTCATTGATGCCAAAGCTTGAATTTCTGCTGAAAGTAGTTGGTCTAAAGTCTCTGGCTAACTGCCTATAAGGATCTGCCCCTTTAGCACCGCTGTAGAGCGTCGGCCATTGTATGGTTCAGTCTACAACACTAAATGCCTTCTGGTGACAGATGGGAGCTACTGGTAGCAGCTACTTGTAGCAACAAAATGACGAAAAATGAACAAACAACTCAAATATTTTCCGGATTAAGAAAAGCACTCCCGATGGGGGGAAAAAAAAGTTCAGGTTAGACAACCTGAAAACTAAAGTTTTCTGTGGGGGGGGGGAAGCTTGAATTGATTGCGTCTTTGAGCAAAACCCACACAAACTTATCATGAAGGTTCTAACCTCTTCAAATGGTTCAATAGATCTGTGCCACTGACTTCTATGTGACCTCGACAGGTTTTAACTGGGGTTATTTTAGCATTCCAGCTATTTGCAGCTTCGGGTATTAATCTGGAAAAATTCAAAGGTTTGTTTTTTTTTTTAATAAACCCGAAAATGTAAGTTTTTGACTGAAAACTACCCCTCAAAACATATATTTTTTTTGGGAAAACACAACTTGACTGATAAATATGCCTGTGTCTTGGCAAGCCAATTATCACGGTTTGTCTATTTTGTAGCTCTGTGTGGCTTCACTATTATTGAGGAAGACCCTGTAAACTCTTCATTTATAGTGGAATTTTACTTTATTTACATTAACTGCTTGTTTGATTTTCTGGGAACTTTGCTTTCCCATCACAAGCATATCTTGATCTCTACTTACAGTAAGTTATAAATCCATATTTGTTTTGCGATTTCCAGCCTGGCCCTTTAGAGATTCACGTTTTCTCAATCTGAAAATAACCAAATATTAAATATGCGGAAAATAAAGCTGCTTTGTCTCAAAGTTGCACCGGTACCCAATGAATGGCTTTACTTGCATGTAAATTAGTTTAACAGGGAGAGAATTGTCAAAAGGGGTTGTAAATTTTTTATTTTGTGGCCTATAGGTTGTTTTTAGGGTTTGGGTCCAAATTAGCTAAATCTGAATCCTGGGGGGAAAAAAAGCTAGGATTTGGCCGAAGTGTTGTGTATGGTCAACAATAAGCCCCTCCACCTAAACAAGTGTCACCGGGGAGCAGGCAGGGCGTAAGTGCTGCCATGTTACTCTAGTTGCTGATCAGGGACGCAGGAACAATGGCAGACGTGTTTGTCAGAAACACTTAAGTTACTAATTTCCTGTGGGCAGTGGTTAAAGGGGCAGTTCTCCTTCGCTAAACTTTTGAATTTCTTTTTACCATCGTTTAAAAATGCTTCCAAACTGGCTGGTTACAGCAACTGAAGCGAACCAATTAAAAGAAAAGAAGCCTTTATTCACCGTTATTTTCAAGAAAGGTTTGTATATTTAACTACTGTGCTTTATTTATTTATTTAGGTGCCAAAGGCCTTTGGGTGTGTTATTGTGCTTACAGCAAGTTTGCTAGAAGCGGCTTTACTTTGCAGTTCCCTGGGTTTGAGCTTGGACTTGTGGATAGCTGCTCTTTTTAAGTGCAGTTATAAAAGCCGCAGTTTGAAACTCAATGTAGAAAGTTTGCTACAATTTCATTTTAAAGAACTTTAGGAAAATGTAGGAATGAGTTAACCTCTATTAAAATCCATACTTAGTGATGCCATTCATTCTTTCCATTTTCCTTCGTTCTTCAAGAAAATTCCCAAGATAAATCGCTTTCATCAAGACTTTCGGGCATGCGCAGAACGATCCAGGACAGGCAGAGCATGCGTATATAGATTGATTTTTTTTTTTTTTGTGCCTTCTAAATGGTTCACTGAAGCCTGGAAAGCCCTGCCTTCTACAAGAGCGCCAAAGAAGAAATTTGCCAAACACAAAAGGCTAGTGAAGCGGGGATATCCCCTGCACGTTTATTTAGTCATATGATGTAACGTTACGTCATATGACTAAATAAACGTGCACGGGATATCCCCACTTCACTAGCCTTTTGTGTTTGGCAAATTTCTAATTTGATACTATTGGAAGAGGTGCTGACCCCTCCAGCCAACACAATTATCACCAGGAGAGAATCTAGGGGGAATAGGGATTGTTTTGCTGCCTTCTACAAGAGCGCACCAATGGCAGCCTATGATAGTTGCTATGGTGACACATCTCTACAGATAAACTTCCACATTGCGATATTAATGACGTATTAACTAAAATGGCACGAAGAAGGGGCTTTGAAAAAGCACTACAGGAGACTGAATTTTAAAAGAAAAATGGCGAACAGGTAAAGGGGCTCTGATATTGTGTGGGATGCAGTCAAAGCCTTTCCTTGTCCTTTAATTTTATAACTTATCTGTAACTGGGAAATAAGTGGCAGCAAGATTGAAGTTCTGGTCTGTGATGTTTATATAAAGGGCCTGTAGGTGTCACTGTGCTCAAGACTTATATACAGCTTGTGGTGTTAGAGTTGCTTACTGTTGTGTAATGGCTGCATGAGCCTGCTAATAAAGCACTGTTATACTCTATACTCATCCTCTGCTACCAAAACATAACCTCGTCCTTGCTCCAAATCTGCATACATATGGCACATTGTGCAAACTGTTCCAACGGGCAGATTCACTAAAGGGTGAAGTGACTAACGCTGGTGAAAATTCGCCAGCGTGACGTCATTTTGGCACTTTGCCAATTTAATAACGGTAGCTGGCGTAATTTCGCCAAGGAGATAGATTCTGGCGCAACTTCGCACTCTTAACGCCAGGCGAATTTACGGTCTGGCAAAAGAGCGTTACTACGCAAATTCACTACGTTTTTGATTTTACTGAACGTAACCTCTTGCGCCAGACTTGCCTTCACCACCTCAGACCAGACGAAGTGCAATAGAGTAGATAGGAGTTCCTCAAAAAAAAAGTTTAAAATATTTCTAAGTCCCAAAAAACGCTGGCGACTTTTCCTATTTAAAGGGTGATAGACTGAAAAAGATCATACATTTTTTATTTTTTTTTGCGTACACTCCTTTCCCCCCTACATTTGCTAACATATGGCACCTAAACTATACTGTGGGCACATGTGTAGGGCAATATAACAACTTTTATATAATTTTATTAAGGTTCCCTTGTGTAGTGTAATATAGTTGCTGCAGCATATATTGCCATTGTACTTTAACTGCACGCCGTATGCTAATTAGCCAACGCTAGCGTAACTTCGAACTGCTGAGCGTAATTTCGCCAGCGTTCGGTACCCTGTGCGCAACTTCGGATCTTCGTGAATTAGCGTTGTCCAGGCGAATTTACGCCTGGCCAAGTGTTGCGATGTGCGAGAAGCCATCGCTGGCGAATTTTCGCCTGTTAGTGAATTTGCCCCCAAGTGTGTGAAGATGGGAATGGGAACTCTGGATTGGCAGTTATAGATGGGGCTGTTATCTAGTAGTGGGGGGGAGCAGAGCCGGGCCCAAACTGATTGTGCTTATTAGGAATACTGTAGAACCCCCATTTTGTTCCACTGTATATGGACACACAATCCCTGTTTTGTTTGGGGCCTAATGCGTTTAAAACACACCACTTTCCCTTGTTCTGCTATAGTTTATACAGCAACAGTGGCCAGCTCCATGTAACTTGAACACTTTCCATATAGTCAGGTGGTCCCAGTGTTGGCCAAGAAAAGAGCAACCATTTTGGGGAGTTTTAATCTTGAAAGCAGCTTGTAAGTTGCAGATAAAACTTAGCCACTGTGTATAATAGAATTCTTAATGAATCTGAATGAGTGTAGGACTGGCCAGACCAGGGATTACTAACGTTGTTGGTCATCTTTAATATATTGCAATATATGGACAATCCTATATCCTAAATATATGAATAATGGGTTGAGTGCAGAGGACCTCTTGTCTGTATGAACTATGAGAGGAACCAGCTCAGAAAGGCTTCCTTTTTCCATAGTCCCCTTTTAGTAATATAACTACTAATGCATCGGTCTCTGGTAAATTCAAGAGACTTCAACATGTAAAGGTAAAGAATGGTCTGGGACCAGATGGTTCATCCCAGGGTACAAAATCACTTTAGCTCTGTGATTGCCAAACCTCTTTACTTACATTTTTTAAGGATTCTTTGACGTTCAGCATGGTGCAGAGACATTGGCAAATTCCTAATCTAGTGCAACTATTCAAAAAGGGATCTTTTTTGCCTGAAAACTATAGACCAGTTATGCTAAAATGTATGGTAGGAAAGCTTTTCAAAGGAGTATTCATGGATAAGATACTTGACTTCATTTCAAATTCTGAGTTTGTTCCAAGCTAACTTAATTGCCTTTTATCAGGAGGTGGGCAGAAACCTTGACTCTGCAGTGGATGTGATATACAGTTAGGTCCATAAATATTCGGCAAGAGGTAGCTTTTTTGGTTCTCTGCATTACCACAATGAATTTTAAATGGAACAACTCAGATGCAGTTGAACTGCAGACTTTCAGCTTTAAAGGACAAGGAAAGGTTGAAATTAAAGGGATCCTGTCATCGGAAAACATGTTTTTTTCAAAACACATCAGTTAATAGTGCTACTCCAGCAGAATTCTGCACTGAAATCCATTTCTCAAAAGAGCAAACAGATTTTTTTATATTCAATTTTGAAATCTGACACGGGGCTAGACATTTTGTCAATTTCCCAGCTGCCCCAAGTCATGTGACTTTTGCCTGCACTTTAGGAGAGAAATGCTTTCTGGCAGGCTGCTGTTTTTCCTTCTCAATGTAACTGAATGTGTCTCAGTGGGACATTGATTTTACTATTGAGTGTTGTTCTTAGATCTACCAGGCAGCTGTTATCTTGTGTTAGGGAGCTGTTATCTGGTTACCTTCCCATTGTTCTTTTGTTTGGCTGCTGGGGGGAGGGGATGATATCAGTCCAACTTGCAGTACAGCAATGAAGAATGATTGAAGTTTTTCTCTTGCCTAATTGGGGGACACAGGCACCGTGGGGATGAAGATCCTGCAGCTGGAGATGGACACTAACATGTTAAACTTGACTCCTCCTCCTGCTCTGGGCTTCATCCCCTGCCTCCTCCTACTATCTCCAGTTTCGTTTAGTGTCCTCAGAAGGAGAAGACACAACTTTTAGTGGCTGGAGCATATGATCAGGACTCCAGGTTAAGATCATGCCACACAAAAAAGGGGCCACTGATCCTTTCAAGAGCCCTTCCAGCTGATTCCTACACTGCCCTATAGCCTTCCCGCTCTACGGAGGTCTGCAGGCTCGCTCCTCTCTCCCTGCGCTGTCTTCCCGCTCCCCGGAGGACTGCAGCAGCGCTATACACCCCACCAGGCGTGTACACCTATGCAGATATCTATATATGTGGGGATTCATCTGCACATATATAGCTATTTGTGTAGTACTGGGAGAAGTTCTATACGCAGGGCATAAAGAAGCTGGCACATTGGTGAGTACTACCACATTCAAAATACACCCCTCTCTCTATCATAGGCCCCTTTCTCCCTGAATCTCCACACGTTCCTTGCCTGTCGCTGTTCTCCGCGCCTTTTTTCGTCCTTCTGCGCCATACTTGCGTTCCACGCTGGAACGCACTTCCGCTTCCGCCGTACGCGCAAACCTCGCGCTCACTCTTGGCGCCAACACGGGACCTCTCCTTCCTGCACGGATCCCCTGCGCATCTGACTGTGCGCACACTACCTCGCGCCCTACTGGAACCTGCAGCCTGGAACTTAGCGGTCCACGCCACATCCTCCCTTAAGCACGCAGCGACCTCCGCAACTGCACAGGGAGAACTCCCCTCGCACAGGCAAGTCTCCTCTCTTCCTGTTCTCTGCCTTCTGCATGATTTTTTTTTTTCAGGTTTCTTACCCTTCACTCTGTCCCTCTTCTGTATCTACAGAAAACAAGGAGCATTCTTCTGCCATCTACCCTGCTCTTAGGCCGGAATCCCCTGCCTCCTTCACAATAAATAAATAAATAAATAAATACAATATTCTCCCTACCCTTGTACCCTACCATATACAAGGAGGGAAGCATCATGGCAGACAAATTAGAGGAAGCCAGGACATCCAAGTCCTCCGCTCACCCTCGCCCTAATACTCAAATATCCTTCCTGGCCTGCGCAAATTGTAAAGCCAAATTTCACTCGGCCTCAGCTGATTCCGTGTGTATGGCCTGCAGAACTTCAGATCCCTCGCCAACTCCCACGGCTAGCACATCTGAGTCTGATTTAATTAGGGCACTCTCCCTCTCACTTGCAGGCATCCAAAACCTGGCCCGCATACCCGAGACTTTAGACAAGGTACTGGAGCGCTTATCACAACCTGCTAGGCCTGCTGAACTCCCAGTCTCTAAACGCCCAGCACATTCACCTCCCAGTTCCCCAAGGGAACCGTATTCTCCCTCCGAAGAGGAAGGCCAGGTCACTACAGAGGATGGTTCTGATCAAGAGCACACAGATCCAGACATTGACACACCTAGAACCCAAAAAGAGGTTGAAGGTCTTATTCAAGCAGTGCTTACTACCCTTAACATCGAAGAATCCGTCTCAACGGTTGAACCTGCAAAAAACATATTCAAGAGACAAAAGAAAAGTTCTTGCGTTTTCCCAGCATACGAACAACTTGATGACTTAATTAAAGCCCAATGGAAGCACCCTGATCACAGGGTACAGATTTCCAGGCGATTCTCCCAAACATATCCCTTTCCGCCTGAGTGCACGGATCTCTGGGCGTCACCCCCAGCGGTTGATCCTCCGGTTTCCAGGCTTTCCAGGAATACCACTATTCCCGTGGCAGACGCTGCAGCATTCAAGGACCCCATTGACAAACGTCTAGAAGGATTCTGCAAGTCATCTTTCACGGCGTCCGGTTCAGCGTTTAGACCTATATTCGCAATTGCTTGGGTTGCAAAGGCCATGGAGGTCTGGATCGAACAAGTAGCACAACTAATCGGGTCCGAGGATCCAACTACCGACAATATTCTGTCACAGATAGCTGATGCTACCAACTATGTTGGGGATGCTGCAATCGATGCAGCAAAAATGGTAGCACGAGCCTCAGCACAGTCGGTGGCGGCTCGTAGGTTTCTCTGGCTAAAGACTTGGTCAGCTGACTTAACATCCAAACGTTCCCTAGTCAGCCTCCCCTTCCAAGGGAAACTCCTCTTCGGTTCCGAGCTCGACAAAATAATCTCACAGGCAACGGGCGGCAAAAGCACCCTACTTCCTCAAGCCAGAACTAAGAGACCACCCTTCAAGAGACGACCCTTTTTTCGTCCCTTTCGGCAAGGCCAAAGTTCAAAGGCACAGAACGACAAACCCAACACCACCTTCCGCTCACGCTACCCAGCCAAACAGAAGTCCGGTTGGTCCTCCAAACCAGCTCCACCCAAGCCTTCCCACGACAAGTCCAACTCAGCATGAAGGGGTGCCCACCCCCGAAAGGGTCCCCTTAGGAGGCCGGCTTCAATCCTTTCGGGAGGTGTGGGATCAAAGAATCCAGGACCGCTGGGTCCTTCGTGTAGTTTCTCAAGGACTACTGATAGACTTTACTCAATCTCCACCCCACAGATTTTTCATATCCAGGCTGCCCAGACATACTCACAACAGAACTTTGTTCCTCAAGGTCATCCAAGACCTAGTCACGGCAGGAACCATTCAACCTGTCCCTCAACCAGACAGGGGAAAGGGATACTACTCAAACCTTTTCATGGTCCCCAAAAAGGACGGCTCCCTGAGACCAGTCTTAGACCTGAAAGATCTCAATCCCTTTGTGAAAAGGTGTCACTTCAAAATGGAATCAATCCAGTCCGTTTTGGCGTCCATGGAAGACGGGGAGTTTATGACGGTCATAGATATCAAAGATGCCTACCTGCACATCCCCATACACCCTGCCCACCACCGGTTCCTCAGATTCTTCGTCAACGGTCACCACTGGCAGTTCGTGGCTCTGCCATTTGGACTTTCCTCTGCCCCCCGCACCTTCACCAAGGTGATGGCAGCAGCACTAGAGGAACTAAGACTTCAGGGAATACCTGTCATCCCATACCTGGACGACTTACTCGTAAAGGGACAGTCCGAAACGACAGCCCTTCACCATACCCTTGTGACCCTAAAAACTTTGACGGACCTCGGGTGGATGATCAATTTCAACAAGTCACACCTCATTCCGTCTCAGACTATAGAATACTTAGGTCTGATTTTGGACTCCAGAAGAGGGAGAGCATTTCTTCCTCCGGACAAGACCCATACACTACAGAACAGGATTCGGAAACTCAAGTGTTCCCACAGGATCTCTCTCAGGATTGCCATGCAAACCCTCGGTACGATGGTGGCATCTTTTCCAGCAATCCCTTATGCTCAATTCCACACAAGGCCTCTGCAACAGGCAATTCTGTCACACCAACGCAAAGATCGACACGATCTAGACCGCCTGATACACCTTCCAATCCGGGTGCTACACTCTCTCGACTGGTGGATACAGCCCCACCGGACAACAGGGGGGAGGCCATTTCCACCCCTACATTGGACGGTCCTCACGACAGATGCCAGCTTACGGGGATGGGGAGGTGTCTTGGACCAGACCACAGTCCAAGGGCTCTGGGATCAGGTGGAGACCTCCCTCCCTATCAATCTCCTAGAACTGAGGGCGATTCGCTACTCACTACAAAGCTTAACACACCTACTCCAGGGCCGAGCAATACGGATCCAATCCGACAATGTCACCGCGGTGGCTTACATAAATCACCAAGGCGGCACCAGAAGCCCCGCAGCACTGCAGGAAGCAAACGAAATCCTTCGGTGGGCAGAGAACCACGTTCCGGCCCTCTCTGCGGTACACATACCAGGGGTAGACAACTGGATAGCGGACTACCTCAGCAGGGAAACGCTAGACCAGGGAGAGTGGAGTCTGCATCACGAGGTCTTTCAACTGCTGGTGGAAAGATGGGGGCTACCAGACATCGACCTGATGGCTTCAAGAAGCAACTGCAAGGTTCCTCGGTTTGTTTCAAGAAGTCTAGACCCGTTAGCACATGCAGTGGACGCTCTGGTGATCCCTTGGCAGTTCTCTCTGACGTACATCTTTCCACCTCTGGCACTTCTGCCGAAGGTCGTCAAGAAGATCAAACGGGAAAGCACCACAACAATTTTGATAGCCCCATACTGGCCCCGGAGGTCGTGGTTTGCAGACATAGTGGCGCTGGCAAAGGACGACCCCTTCCACCTGCCACTCAGACAGGACCTTCTTACTCAAGGCCCCGTCGTCCATCCGAATTCTCGTCAGTGGGCTTTAACGGCATGGCTCTTGAGGCCCTAGTGCTGAAGAGAGCTGGAGCACCCGCAGATGCCTTACCCACTATGCTTAGGGCTCGCAAACCTGTTTCCTCCAAGGCGTATCACAGGGTATGGAAAACCTTCATCTCCTGGTGTGAACACCGGGACACAGACCCACAGAGAGCTAAGGAGAGGGATATCCTTTCCTTCCTTCAGGATGGGTTGCAGAAAGGGTTGGCACTGAGCTCTTTGAAGGTGCAGGTATCAGCATTATCCATCCTGCTACAGGAGAAGCTGGCGCTCCGGAGTAATATCAGAACTTTTCTTCAAGGGGCAACCCGTTTAATACCTCCGTATCGCTGCCCAGTTCCACCCTGGGACCTTAACTTGGTGCTCTCTGTGCTTCAGGAGGATCCCTATGAGCCACTCGACATGCTTCCTCTGTCTACATTGACGGAAAAGGTTGTCTTTCTCCTGGCCATCACCTCTGCTCGCAGGGTTTCGGAACTAGCCGCACTCTCCTGCAAATCACCTTTCACCATCATACACAAGGACAAGGTGGTGCTTAGACCTACTCCGGACTTTTTACCTAAGGTTGTATCCGAATTCCACCTCAATCAGGATATAGTTGTGCCTTCGTTATGTCCAGACCCCAAAAATCCTGGAGAGAAGAAACTGCACAACTTGGATGTCGTACGAGCTATTGAACACTATCTACGAGCTACCAAGGAGGTACGAAAGTCAGATTCTCTCTTCATCATTCCGGATGGCCCCAAACGCGGGTCCAAAGCGGCTAAGACCACGGTAGCGAAGTGGATTAGGGCTACCATCACTAGAGCCTATGCAGTTCGAGGACTACAGCCTCCACTCAAGGTGAAAGCACACTCTACTCGCTCACTTAGCACTTCGTGGGCTGTTCGCCACCAAGCATCGGCGGAACAAGTTTGTAGAGCGGCCACCTGGGCGTCCCTTCACACCTTCACACGTTTCTACAGGCTACACACACGGGCCTCGGCCGAAGCCGTCTTTGGGAGGAAGGTGTTACAGGCTGTGATCAGTTAAACACCTTATAGCTTGTCAGTGTCCCGCCCTCATGGGTTGCTTTGGGACATCCCCACGGTGCCTGTGTCCCCCAATTAGGCAAGAGAAAGAGAGATTTTTGTACTTACCGTTAAATCTTTTTCTCTTGTCCTATATTGGGGGACACAGGCCTTCCCTCCCTGTACGACACTGTTTTTTTTTTCTGATTATAATCTGTTAATTCTCCGTGTTGGGAGTATTGTTCAAAATTCTATATTTTTTGAGAGGGTTGAGACTCTTCCTTCTTATGGGTTTTTTCTGCTCCTTCTTCGGTCGAAACTGGAGATAGTAGGAGGAGGCAGGGGATGAAGCCCAGAGCAGGAGGAGGAGTCAAGTTTAACATGTTAGTGTCCATCTCCAGCTGCAGGATCTTCATCCCCACGGTGCCTGTGTCCCCCAATATAGGACAAGAGAAAAAGATTTAACGGTAAGTACAAAAATCTCTCTATCAGAGCACAAGTCACATGACCAGGGGCAGCTGGGAAATTGACAAAATGTCTAGCCCCATGTCAGTTTCAAAATTGAATATAAAAAAATTTGTTTGCTCTTTTGAGAAATGGATTTCAGTGCAGAATTCTGCTGGAGCAGCACTATTAACTGATTCATTTTGGTAAAAAAAAAATTTTTCCCATGACAGTATCCCTTTAAGTGTTGTACATTCTAACTGCGTCTATATACAGTTTTCAGAACACTAACTGTTTCTCCTATTGGTGCTTCCCTTCGCTCCGTATGCTGCTCTGATGAAAACCTGCCGGCTGCACTAGGGTGAAGTCACCAAATTCTGTACATTCCTTCCTCCCACTGCCCGAGGCGGCATTTTCTCTTCTAACATTACAGCGCATTCCACTTATAAGCGCTGCTTTGTTTCCTTGATTGATGACGCGCTATGGAGTCACATGCGCAACTGGTTACCAGAACTCCAGCCCCATGATGAATGGAACTAAGAGACTTAGGACGGTAGATATTAACTATACAAATGCCTATAACAAAAAATACCTTACAGATTCAGCACACTATAAAGTGAACTTTTATTCCTGCAAAGAATACGGAGTAAGCTTTCCTTCTCCTTTAATTCAGTGGGTTGAACAAAAAGTTTGCATAAAAATGTGAGGAACTAAAGTCTTTTTTTTAACACAATCACTTCATTTGGACAATTGATTCAAAGGCTATTTTGTGGGCAGTTCCTTCGTTATATCTTTATCAATGAAGCAGATAAAAGCCCTGGAGTTGATTTGGGGGGGGGGGGTGTATGTGGAACAGACAACATGAGGACAAAGGAGCTCTCCATGCAGGAGAAACAAGTCATCCTTACGCTGCAAAAACAGGAAAACAAATCCGAGAAATTGCTACAGTTTGGTTCATCCGGAGAAAGAAAGAAATCACTGGTGAACTCAGCAACGCAAAAAGACCTGGACGTCCAGGGAAGACAACACTGGTGGATGATCTCAGAATCATTTCCATGGTGAAGAGAAACCCCTTCACAAGAGCAAGTGAACAACAGTCTCCAGGAGGTAGAGTCTCCATGTCCAAGTCTACCATAAAGAGAAGACTGTATGAAAGTAAATACAGAGGGAGCACTGCAAGGTACAAGTCACTCATAAGCATCAACAATAGAAAAGCTACATTGGACTTTGCTACACCAACTCGTCCACCAACAATGACCAATATATGCAGAGTAACGGAGCTCAGGGGCGCCATGTTCGGTATCTTCGGGGTCATCATCTTTCTTTTCTGTTATTTACGGAGCTTTCCTGCTCCAACTACGCATGCGCCAAAGGCTAAAATGTCGGCACTCACTTCAGGAAGCGCCCAGGGGCGATCCTGGCCCCTCCGCCGTCTGAGGCAGCAGCAGTTGCTGCTGCCCCCCCTCCCCCGGAAATTCGCTCTTAAAGTACCAGGAGCAGCATTTTTGCTGCCCCTGGTACCTAGTGGGGCGCTGCCGCCTGAGGCAACAGCCTCAACTCGCCTCATTGGCGAAGCACCCCTGGAAGCGCCCCCGAACTCCACTGTGCTATTCTGTGTATATATAGGTCAGTGTTGCTGGACGGGACACATATAAGAGTAGAACACTAAGCAGGAAGGCGGGGCAGTGGAGGTGGCAAATAGGGGCTTTTAACTGTACGGGGTTTACTTCTCCTTTAAAGGACCAGTAACATCCCAGCTGCTCGAACCCCCTGTAGCCTAAGCCATAGACATGGAATGTCTTGCCTACTGTTCCTTCTGCCTCCCGCTCATCCCGGATATGAGATGCCCGTTGCCTGTCGCTCACCCGTGCCCCTGCCTGTCTCTTCATACCATGGCAGAAGTAGTTCTATACACGGCCTGGCGCCAGTGAAAACGCGGCCTATATTAATGCACGCCTTGATACACTTTTTACATGCAGCGAGGCTCTGACTTGTCGCCACTGAAGCACGGAATGTGGGAGCTAAAGGATCCAGCAGCAGAGAGCCAGGGAGGAGAAATCGAGCGCCGCTCCATGGATGGTCGCCGTGTCGCCTTTTCTGTAGAGGACAGGAAGCGGAGTTTCTGTAAGTTATTTTTTAATAAAGACTTTTTGATTCTAAAGTATAATTTGACTTGGTGTATTTTTTTCAATGTGTACTAACGAATTTCTGTAAAAAATTTTTTTGATTTTACTGGTCCTTTAAGGATAGTAATGCGATTTGCGATCCATTATGGGATCGCGCTAAAAGTGATCATTTTACACAACAAAATCTGAAGTCGCTTGGTTATTTCAGAAGTGGTACAGAATATTTGATGATATTTAGAACGTTTTTTTTTTTTTAATTTTGATATGATGGAGCTTATATTACATTTTCATTTTTGTGATACTTCTCCTTTAATGGGGGGGGGGCTGGGTGGCTGGTCAAATCGTTGTTTTTTTATTCCTTTTAGTTTTCCTTTAGAAGCTCTAAGTCAGCTAGTTGCATTTTAGGAAAACAATACAGAACAATAAAAAAAAAAATCACTTTTACAAAACATTTTTTTTTTCATGGCTTAGTATTTTATAGTTTTCCTAAAATGTTTCCTTTTCACCTTTACAGAACTGATAGTTTTCAAACAAATAATGAACAAGCCCTTAAAATAGGTTTGATTTTGGCAGGCCTCTGGTCTTTAGCCCTATTTTTTCATTGCTTGTATTGTTTATATACTTGTGTGTTGCAGTGGCTTTGATGTAATCAGGGATCCTTTGCTGCAACTGTCACATGGCCGGTTAGCTCAGTTGGTTAGAGCGTGGTGCTAATAACGCCAAGGTCGCGGGTTCGATCCCCGTACGGGCCACTTATTTTTTTTTTTGTCTTTTTGTTTTATTTTTTTTTTTTATTTCATATTTTCATAAATGTAATTATTCTGCCTCCATCCCTTTAATTTTCTTATAGATATGAGTGGCCAATTAGCACGCAGTAACTTGTTAAGGATATTTAGTTAATTTCTGCCTTTAAGACGGATGTGTGGCTAACTGTGTGCTTCTAACAATGCCGAGTCAGTGTATCTGAGTAGAACTTGTGCTCCTTCTGGATGTGACTAGTCCAAACCCTGAATAATCTTTTAATTAGCCATGTAGAGTGCACATTTCTAGCTCTTTAATGTCAGCAAAAAATGAGAATTCTTTGTATGTAGGAAAAAAAAAAACTTAAGAATTCCTGTTTTCCAGTTGGCCGGTTAGCTCAGTTGGTTAGAGCGTGGTGCTAATAACGCCAAGGTCGCGGGTTCGATCCCCGTACGGGCCACTTTTTTTTTTTTTTTTGTCTTTTTGTTTTATTAATTTTTTTTATTTCATATTTTCATAAATGTAATTATTCTGCCTTAATTTTCTTATAGATATGAGTGGCCAATTAGCACGCAGTTACTTGTTACAGATATTTGGTTAATTTCTACCTTTAAGACGGATGTGTGGCTAACTGTGTGCTTCTAACAATGCCGAGTCAGTGTATCTGAGTAGAACTTGTGCTCCTTCTGGATGTGACTAGTCCAAACCCTGAATAATCTTTTAATTAGCCATGTAGAGTGCACATTTCTAGCTCTTTAGTGTCAGCAAAAAATGAGAATTCTTTGTATGTAGGAAAAAAAAAAACTTAAGAAATCCTGTTTTCCAGTTGGCCGGTTAGCTCAGTTGGTTAGAGCGTGGTGCTAATAACGCCAAGGTCGCGGGTTCGATCCCCGTACGGGCCACTTTTTTTTTTTTGTCTTTTTGTTTTATTAATTTTTTTTATTTCATATTTTCATAAATGTAATTATTCTGCCTTAATTTTCTTATAGATATGAGTGGCCAATTAGCACGCAGTTTTTCTCCATGTGCTTTCCAGATCAATCTTGAACCCTTGCAGTGCCTTCAGAATTTCACATTTCATTTGTTTTTTGAACATTTTGTGCTCTCTCATTTTAGAGGCATTTTTGGGGGTATTTTTAGGAAAACTATACATTTTTTTTTTTTTTCAAGAGAACTTGAGCTTTCTAGATTTGCTTGTGTATTTGTGTATTTCCACTTCTGGAGCAAGATACCTAAAGAACAAAAAAAAAAAAGACTATTTTTCATGATATAGGGATTTATACCAGATAAATATTTTATTTTATGCAGAAAAATTTAACATTTTATTACTTCTATAGATCAAAAACTCCCAGCAGTAAACTACCAAATTTTCCAAGCACTGCAGCAGCATACTTTAGATTTAAAAGCCAAAAAATCCCGGAACGGTAGGTTTACCCCCAATCAGAAAGGGGTAACTATGTCTTTCTACTCCATATTACCAAATATCGATGTTTTTCCAAACTTAGTGGGTTGTATAAAAATGTATGAAAATTCTGCAAAGTTTTCAAGTTCGTATCTACCAAACCGTTAGGAACCAAGTAAAACTATTGTAAATATGGTTGCCAGGGGTTCACCTTGATGCCAATTGTGCATAGGATTTCCAAAGTATCTGCCAATGACAGACCCCAAAATAAAGTTAGCGCAAATGACTTGTCCCG
The DNA here is from genome assembly GCF_017654675.1 of Xenopus laevis. Lineage (NCBI taxonomy): Eukaryota > Metazoa > Chordata > Amphibia > Anura > Pipidae > Xenopus > Xenopus laevis. The sequence continues at coordinate 153,134,830 of NC_054375.1, forward strand.
AAAGTCACTTCAGCTACTGAAAAAAATCTATGGAATTTTTTGTAAAAATATCACAAAAAGTTTGACCCGTCCAAAGCATATATTTTTGGAAAGTACACATCCAGGCTAATCCAAAATGCCTAACCGTGTCTTTCTACTTCAGGTCACAAAATTGGCAGTTTTGATGAAATAACTGAAAATTGCCTCAAAGCTTCCACTTTTTTTCTGATCTCTCGCATTGCATAAAGGACCCACATAAAACATCCTTATCATGACCGGCTGGGGTATCCTGAACACTTTGATGCCTAGCATGCATAGATGCGGCAGTTAAAGGGTTAACCGGATGGGCAGCTCTTTGCAAATCTCTTTAGGTGCAGGAGGGAAGGGGGCGTGGCATTAAATTAAAGGGAAAGATCACTTTTATTTACTAGTTTCTTGTACCTCCTGATGCATTTTCCATGTGCGGGGTAAAGGGTTGGGCTCACCTTGTCAGTAGATAAATGGCATATCGGCTGCAGGGCTGTGATTGGGAATTATGGGGTTCCATACTACTAAATAAGCAGGGTCCACTGCCAATTAAACATGTTCATGCATGCATGGCCATGCCCCCCACCCTCTCCAGCCACACCCCATTATGCCAAAAACTTAAATGACACTCACTTGGATGTCTAGATAGCCCCCCCCCCACCAGCAACTTGAATTTTTAACAGAGAGCTGTAGGAAATGCTGCAGCTGGCCGGTTAGCTCAGTTGGTTAGAGCGTGGTGCTAATAACGCCAAGGTCGCGGGTTCGATCCCCGTACGGGCCAACTATACTTTTGCACATTCCTAATACAAAAAAGCTTGTAAGTGTCCTACATTCGCCTGTTGTGTGTTAAGGGATGTCATATGCATTTATAATGAAGCAGAAAAATCAACCTGGTTAGGGTGAGATAGGCTCAAAGGAGCCAAAAACCTCTTCCCATGCAAGACATGCAGTATAAAGCCTTCTGAAAATAGACGGTATTTACATGCCTCACGCTATACACATAGCACTGCCTTCATACACAAAAATGAGATTACAAATGCCAAAGTGGTCGGTTCGATGATTTTTTCCATCTCTTTTGGCCTTTTACTGCAGTACTCCCTGACGGTGCCCCTTATCAGCAGATGTGGGGGTCACATGCTCTGCCTGTTGTGAAATGCTTTGGGGCCCTCTCACTGTGTCATGAAATGTGGGAGGTGTGTTGCACATAGGGTTGCCATCTTTTCTTGAAAAAAAATAACGGCCTTCCTCTATTTTTATGCATTTCCCCTATTAATAACATTGGGATCAAGCTTAATTTTTACAGGCCAGTCCGGTAAAATACTGGGCAGATGGCAACCCTAGTTGCACACACAGTGTCTGCCATGAAATGCTCAGGGGCCACACGCTGTGCCTGCTGTGAAATGCTGGGGTACCACAAACGTGTCCTGTGCAGATATGCTGTGGGTCACTCACTATTTCTTTTATAAAATGCACAGTACTACCTGATGGAAAATTACGAATGTCGTTTATTTTCAGTTTTAATATATAAATAAATACCCAATACGCACCCTCGATAGACACGAACTTTGCCAGTCAATAGTAAAGCAACACTGACAGGAAGGTCACTTGCCGCCTACTGTTGTCCAAAATCAGGTCAACTTCATCGCCCCCTTCTGATGAGCGCGCACAGGCACACGTGTACACCGGAGCTCAAGTGCACATGCGCAGAAGAAGTGTCCAGGAAGTGGGGATTGTTCTCACAGGTGGGGAAAGAAGCGTCTGAACTAGTAGTAAGGCGGTCACGGTGCCTGACGACTACATTTGCGCCATACGCACGTGTTCCGGCCCTGTCCTACCCCTAGTTCCGGCCCTGCCCAAAATTGCCCAGTATCCCCCATGGGAACGTGAAGGGCTGCCATTAGAAATCACGGGGCACCGTACAACAAAATTTTTGGGGCCCACACTGGCGCCCAAGCCCCACCCCAGATCCCGCCCACTCCACATCAGTTGAAAGACTACACAGACATCAGCGCTAAAAAATTAACACCCCCACACACAAGTTATAAAAAGCTACTGATGGTCAGGGCCCCCTTATAAGTTAAAAACAAAACATTGGTGCCAGGGCCCCACTTACAAGTTAAAACAAAGAATATTTTTAAAAAAAACATTGGTGGCAGGGGCCTATAGAGTATTAAAATAATACATTGGTGGTTAGGGGTCCTTCGGCTTTTTGGCACTTCCGCATTTCAGCTGTTCCGGACTTCAAAAATGGCCGCAGGGTTCGGCGCTCGCAAGGGGGCCCAGCTCTTTCAAAACTGCAGCACTGCCGGGCCCCCCATCATGGAAACTTGTCCCCCCCGATGGTGGCCCTGGGAGCGTGCAGCAACCCAGCTGTCTGTATTGTGGATCTGCTTCAGCTCTGACTGTACAACCCTGTGTATATTATAACTAGGGTTGCCGCCCGGCCGGTATTTTACCGACCTGGCCGGTAAAAATTATGCTTGAAGCCAATGTTATTAAAAGGAAAAAATGGCAAGAATATATTAAGGCCGGTATTTTTTTTTTTCCAGAAAAGGTGGCAACCCTTATTAATAACTAATAGGGATGCACCGAATCCTCAATTCTAGAATTTGACTGAATGCTAAATCTTTTGTGGAAGATTCGTCCAGATACCGAACCAAATCTGAACCCTAATTTGCAAATGTAAATTAGGGAAAAGAGGCTGAAAGAGAACCGCACGCACAGCACAAATATTTTGATTTCCATGTTTGCGTGATGAAAAGCCACATGATTTTTCGGACTTGGATTCTGCTGAATCCTGCTGAAAAAGGCCGAATCATGAACCGAATATTTGGTGCATCCCTAATAACTAAGGGGGTATCCCAAAATAGATTGGGACCTAGAGGTGGCACTGCTGCATCAGTTATTGCTCAATATCCGATTTATTTAGTACATTCTCTATTCTGCCACCAGGTGGAGCTTGCAGAGGAAATGTTCTTATAACTTGTGCATTTAGAATTACATTTGACTTAACCCTGAAAATGCCAGTAAGCTCATGTAGGTATGGGGGTTGTTTCTGCCCTTAGCTCATATAGGCTAAAGGTGGCCATAGACTTAACAATTAAAATTTTTCCAGAAAAGATACTTCAGATCCAAGCTTTCTGCCGATATCAGCTCATGTCCTGCCATATGTGTATCGAATATTGTAGGAAAATTTGTTTCATATAATAATATTTATGTGTGTATGGCCACCTTTAAATCAATTCTTTATTCCCGTAAGTGAAAACCAACTCATGTCAGCTGGTCTGGCTTTTAATCTAATCAGATTCCTCCATTCATTACAATGATGTTATCTCTGCAAGAGCAAGCATATCTGTATTGTAAAATGGCACTTAAGGAGGCACCCATGTGTAATAAACTAACAACAGGTAAGTGTAAAATCCTTCTGAGATGTTACATAGTGAAAAAAAGCACTTGGCCCGTACGAGGATCGAACCCGCGACCTTGGCGTTATTAGCACCACACTCTAACCAACTGAGCTAACCAGCCAATGATGCCCCTCTAGTTTTAAAATCATTCTTGAGGACTTTACCACCTGCTCTAACGTTGTCAATGGCACCAAGGCTGCCAGATCTTCCCCAGCCCTTCCCAATAATCTGTGCCAAACCCTAGCACCAGGCAAGCAGCAGACTGTTTGGCATGAAGGGTCCTTACAGCAGATTACCCTATCCATTTTTCTAATAATTAAATCCCCTATTACTAAAACCTGCCCTTCCCTCCTTGCACCCGTATTAGAGACACTGCCTCCCAGAGTCAGCCTGCTCTATACATACCAGCTCAGAGTTGTCCTCCCCAGCATTTTCAGCCAAAATGGTGAATCTGTTGCTTTGGACCAGCTCCCCTACCCTTCCATCCCCTGCTTCCCTCTTGACTGCAACAAACCTTCCTCCCTCATTAGCCGTCACTGCCCCTTGCCAGTGGTTCCTCTGCGAGCCTCCTTTGCTCCCCCTCGTTTGCTGCCATCCTCAGTAGTCAAAGTTCCCCCCTTAAGCTCCCCATAGACGCGACGATGCTTCTTGCCGAACGACCGATTTTAGGGAAGCCCGACCAATTATCGTGTGGTTAGTGGGATTCGAACGATCTTACATCTTACGATTTTTCGGCCGACATCTGTCGGGAAATTGATCGGCCAGGTCAAAAAATCTTTGTCGGTCCCAGTGCAATCTATCTATGTCTGCAGGGCCAAGCAGGCAGCTCCCCTTTGTTTTCCTGGTAAATTGGTCTTTTTAGTTGATGGTAAATTCGTACGATCGTTCTGAGAAGATCGTGGTCTCACGATCAGGATCTGATCTTTTAAAAATCTCAACATCTATGGCCAGCTTTAGAGTCTGATATTAAAAGTCATTGAGGGGTTCTGGGACCTTCTATAGACACAAGTCTGCAGACTGAGACATTACATAGTGAAAACAACACTTGGCCCGTACGGGGATCGAACCCCCGACCTTGGCGTTATTAGCACCACGCTGTAACCAACTGAGCTAACCAGCCCATTTCACTCTTTTATTTTTGAAACCATTCTTGAGGACTTCACCAACTCCTCTAACTTTGCCATTGGTACCTACGTGTACCAAGACCGTCTTCCCCAGCTCCTCCCAATAATCTGTCCACTCATTCCACTATATGCCGAACCCTGCCTCCCAGGGTGCTCTGAGAGTCAGTCTGCTCCATACATACCAGCTCAGAGTTGTCCTCCCCAGCATCTTCAGCCAAAATGGCGAATCTGTTGCTTTGAACCAGCTCCCCTACCCTTCCATCCCCTGCTTCTTCTCTTGACTGCCCCAAACCTTCCTTCCCCACATTTGCAGCCAACCTCAGTGGTGCAAGTTCCCCCCTTAGAGTCTGATATTAAAAGTCATTGAGGGCTTCTGCGACCATATATAGCAGGGGTGGCCAAAAGGTATATCGGGATCTACCAGTAGACTTTTGCCTGGTGATCAGTACATCTCAAGACAATGTTAAACAGTTGACTAAATCACCTCCTGTTTCATCCTTTGCATTAAGAGATTTATTAAAGTTCATTTATTAAAGTTACATAATAAATAGTTGTTAGTTAAAAACGGCAATATACATTTGCTCATAAATCAATATAATATTTAAGTAATGTTTTCAATGGAACAGAATGCTGACAATGCTTTTTATCAATGTAGATCAAAATGGAAAAACTTTACTAAAAGTAGACCTCGCATTAGTAAGGTATGGGCACACCTGATATATAGACACAAGGCTGCAGGCTGAGACATTACATAGTGAAAAGGAAAACGTGGCCCGTACGGGGATCGAACCCGCGACCTTGGCGTTATTAGCACCACGCTCTAACCAACTGAGCTAACCGGCCAGATAGTTTTACTATAGTCAAAAAACTCAAAGAGGAAAGAATGATATTTTTGCCAATTCTATGCATCCTATTTCAGGGAACAGTTTGAAGAAGGCGTTTTTCCAATGCAGCACAATAATGTGCAGAAATAGTATGTTGAGTTGAGAGTGGAAGAACTTAAACACTCTGACCATACCTTCACTAATGCTCTTGCGTCTGAACGAAATCCAATAAACATTGATTTCAAATCTCATGGGAAGGACTTGCTATAATAATAATGCCTATTAAAGGAGTCAAGAATATTAGATGAACCATGACATCACTCCTGCAAAACACCCAAGACGAGGTGGCCGAGTGGTTAAGGCGATGGACTGCTAATCCATTGTGCTCTGCACGCGTGGGTTCGAATCCCATCCTCGTCGGCTGGGCGAGTGTTATTGTTGCTGCGATTGTGTGTCAATTGAATAAGAAGCACTGTATATGGAGAGATCCGCTCGTTTGGCGATGTCGCCAACCGAGCAGATCTCCCTCCGATATGCAATATCGGGCTCATCCGATCGTGGGCCCTAGGGCCTAACGATCGGATCCTAACGGGCGGTCGGATCGCGGGACCGCATCCGAGGGGATTTTTTTGTCCCATCCGATCGAGATCTGGCCGACTTTTGGCCAGATCTCGATCGGTGAACCCGTCGGGGGGGCCCCATACACGGGCCATTAAGCTGCCGACACGGTCTGTCGGCAGCTTTTATCGGCCCGTGTATGGCCACCTTAATGCACCTCCCTACTGTACGATACAAAAATGTTGGACTTTTATGTGATCCAAACCTTACAACTGTAGTGAAAGTTCAGAAAAGGCTTTTTCTTCCTGCTGGATTTTAGCACAATCCAATAAAATCGTCTACTTCATTTGGGGTGCAAACAATTGTCTTGTTCCAACAAAACCGTCCCAACAGTCGATCGGAGAGGCTTAACAATGTTCATTGTGGAACTATGAAATTGGTCGGGGGATGGGACAGTCAAATAATAATTGTCAAACGATTGTTCACTGCCCATGCATTTTATGAAAGTAAACCAAGAAACAGCCAATGATTGGTCCATATATGTTAGATCTCGCAGACTAGATGACAAAGGTACGGCCAAAGTCTCCGCCCATATCGTTTACCATAGATGCGCGAATAATTCATTGAAATGATTATTTAGCCGATGGGCTTGTTCACAGAGCGATGACAAAAATGTGCCCGTGTATGGTCAGCTTGGGCACGGGCAGGGCTACCATCACGGGGGCACAGGGGGTACATTTGTACTGGGCCTAAAGGGGGCCCACATTTGCTGCACTTTACGATTTAGCTAGGCCCCCCTTGACAGCATCGATCTGCTGAAGTCCCGAAGCCGCGAACGGAGCCAAAGCTGCGAAAAGACCCAAAGCCATGAACGGAGCCTAAGGTAAGTTCCACTGAACACCAATGTGTATTTTTTTTATTTAAACCCCTGACTAATGATGTGCGAATTTCTCTTGTTTTGCTTCGCCGAAAAATTTGTGAATTTCCTGCAAAATTTGAGAAACTGCGTAAAATTTGAGAAAAATCTTGAAATCGGAAAGTTCACAAAAAAACTTGAAATTCGAACGTTTTCACGAAAAAATCGAGCAATTTGACCGGTTTCACTGAAAAATTTAGCAATCCGAACGCTTCCACAAAAAAAAACGATTAATTCAAATGTTTTCACGGAAAAATCTAGCAGTTCGAACGTTTTCACTAAAAGTGAGCAATTCGAAAAATCAAGCAATTTGAACATTTTCAAAAAGAAAATTGAGCATTTTGAATGTTTTCATGGAAAAATCGAGCAATTCGAACGTTTTCATTGAAAAATCGAGCAAACCAAATGTTTTCACGAAAAATCGTAGATTGATGCCGGGTGAATTTTCGCAGGAGATTCTTATATTTATTCGCTGGTGCCGAAACAGCGAATTTGTGCCAGGCGAATTTATTCTATCACTACCCCTAACCACCAATGTTTTTATATTTTTTAAATATTCTATGGGGCCCCTGGCGCTAATGTTTTTTTGAAAACTATTATGGGGGCCCTGGCTCCATTTTGTGAAAACTTATAGGGGGGCCCTGATCACCAATGAGTTTTTGTTTTTACTTGTATGGGGGGCCCTGACTTCCAATGTGTTTAAAAAACTTTTATGTGGGACCCTAGCTGCCAATGTGTTTTTTTAACTTATAATGAACACCAATGGCTTTTTATAACGTATGTTTGTGGGGGGGGGTTACCGTTTTCAGCGCTGTCTTTGTGGCTTTTTTACTGTGGTGTGGGCGGGATCTGGGGTGGGGCTTGGGAGCTGGGATCAGGGGCCCAGAAAACTTTGTTGTGCGCGCCCTGTGATTTCTGATGGCGGCCTTGGGCTCACCAGATTCCCACGCGCTCACTGTGCTAAGCCTCTTGCTTTTCCTAAATATCAGTCATTTTGAAATGGAAGCAGAGGCATGTATGTAGCCCCTAGTTCTATCCCTGTAAAAGACTAGAGGTGGCCATAGACGCACAGATAATATCGTACAAAACATATTTTCGTTTGATATTCGGCGCGTGTATGGTGGGAAAAGAGCCGACTAATATCAGCAGAAGACTTGGATATCGGTGGGCTCGTCGATCGGGCTGGATGGAAAATTTTGTTCGGGGGCCTTTGAAGGGACCAAACATCGGCCATTGTTAGTGCTGAATCGTCAGATACAGGTAGAAATCTACTGTTTCTATCTGTATATCTGATGATTCAGCTCTACACGCGTGTATTGAAACGTACGATCTATCTTGGTAAGATCTTTTCCAAGAAAGATTGTAATTGTTATGTCTATGGCCAACTTTAGTTATGCAGCTCAGTATTATTTATATTAGAAAGCACAATGCAGCCTCAACTGAGAACAGGGATTTCCCCTTTAAAATCATGTCATTTAAATGTTGGAGTCTAAGACGAGGTGGCCGAGTGGTTAAGGCGATGGACTGCTAATCCATTGTGCTCTGCACGCGTGGGTTCGAATCCCATCCTCGTCGGTATTGTTTTAATACAACTTAATTCTCTCTGTTGCTTTCTCAGATGCAAATCATGAAGGAAGGACTAAAATGAAATATGCAGCGAGTACTGCTCTGGGTGCTCTTTAAACTACATCCGGATGAGGGGTGTTCTGGGTCTGCTGCTTCCGCCTGAGACAGCACCGCCGCCCCTGTGGTCAAACCAAGGCACAAGGATTGATGCAAAAAGATTGACTTGCTGAATGTCAATGGGTGGGAAGGTCTGAGGTTTAATTTCTGAAGGAGGACAGACATTACATTATAAATGCCTTAGCATTTTACATGTGAATGTAGGATGTTTACAAGATTTTGCGTATAAGGAAAATACAAAACAAAAGTTGGCCCGTACGGGGATCGAACCCGCGACCTTGGCGTTATTAGCACCACGCTCTAACCAACTGAGCTAACCGGCCAGTTGAAGCTTGTAGCTTTTTTTGTGTAAAAAAAATACAAATTCTTTGGTCATGAAGGTAGCTAGACATCCAAGTAGATCAGGTACAGCAGGGGTCCCCAACCTTTTTTGGCCCGGGGACCAAAAAAGAGCCAATTTTTTTTCCAAGGGCCGATGGGGTTGGGAGGGGTCGGGGAGGTTGTCAGAGGGGTCGGCGTCCATTTTGGGTGCGCCGGCGTCAAACACTGAGTTCATTGTTCGGTGGCCCAGTTCAGGACTGTCCACGACCCAGTTCAAGGCTGCGGCCTGGTGGTTGGAGAACCCTGATGTACAGGGTTCTGGCATAATGGGGTACTGGCTGGGAAGGGGTGTGGTCATACATGCATGGAAATATTTTAATTGGGACCCAACTATATTTGTTAGCAGGGCACTCTTCCTAGTGGCCCAGTAATTATTAGGACCATCTACCCCGGATCCCCCTGCACATCAGGAGGCACAGGCAACTAGTACTGTATAAAGATAACTTGTGAAAAGGTGATCTTTCCCTTTAATTTAATGCAACATTACCCCACCCCCCTCACAGTCTATCAGCTTGAAATAGAGTAGCCTTGATCCTAAAAAAACAAAGAAAAACAGTCAAGTGGCCCGTACGGGGATCGAACCCGCGACCTTGGCGTTATTAGCACCACGCTCTAACCAACTGAGCTAACCGGCCAACTGAAAGGCAGAAATTTGTTTACTCCTTTCTTTCTCGAGACAATGCACAATATTTACTAACATTAAAAAGATACAAATTTGCACTCTGCGTGCCTAAAAACTATATTATTTAGTCTGCTGAAACTTTGTTTTTTTTTTCTTATCAGAAATCAAGGGAAATCAATGACCGCCAGCTGCACTATCACCTGCAGTTTTTTTTTTCTCCTATTCTGATGGCGAGAGGGAAACAGGACCAGAGCCGCCATTAGAAATCACGGGGCCCCGTACAACAAAATTTTTGGGGCCCCCTGGGCCCCGCCCACACTGACGCCCAAGCTCCACCCCATATCCCGCCCACTCCACATCGCAGTTAAAAGACCACACAGACATCAGCGCTAAAAAAGTAACCTGCCCACACAAGCTATTGATGGTCAGGGCCCCAAAAAAAAAATTTAAAAAAAATGTTTTTTTAAAAAAAATAAAAAATAAAAAACATTAGTGGCAGCTTATAAATTTAAAAAAACTTGGGGCCCCAACAAAAAAACAATAAAAAAAAACATTAAAAAAACAAAACATTGGTGGCAGTAACCCTTATAAGTTAAAAAAATTGGGGCCCCAACAAAAATTTTTTGTTTTTAAAAAAAAAACAAAAAAAAAACTTTGGTGGCAGGGGCCCCCTTATAAGTTAAAAACAAATTGGGGCCCCAAAAAAAAATTTACAAAAAAAAAATATATTTTGAAAAAAAAAAACATTGGTGGCAGGGGCCCCCTTACAAGTTAAAAAAATTGGGGCTCCAACAAAAAAAAATATTAAAAAAAAACATTGGTGGTAGGGGACCCCCTTATAAGTTAAAAACAAATTGGGGCAACAAAAAAAATTATAAAAAAAAAAATTCTTTTGAAAAAAAAACCAAAACATTGGTGTCCTTACAAGTTAACATTGGTGGCAGGGGCCCCCTTACAAGTTTAAAAAATGTTTTAAAAAAAGATTGGTGGCAGGGGCCTATAGAATATTAAAATAATTCATTGGTGACCAGGGGATTAAAAAAAAAAACACAAACTGGTGTTCAGTAGAATTGAACTTGTGGCTTCAGGATTTCAACTTCGCCTCCTTTCGTGACATCGGGTCTTTTCGCCGCTTCAGGACTTCAATTCCAGCTGTTTTCGTGACTTCGGGTCTTTTCGGCGCATCGGCTTTGGCTTTTCGGTACTTCCGCATTCGGCAACGAAGAGGCAAGATTTACGGTTCGGGTGCTCGCAAGGGGGGCCCGGATTTTCAAAGAATGCCCTAGTATTTGACCACACCCATTTTTGTGACCACACCCCCTAATTACCATGTGGATTTTACAAAATTTGGCAGGTTATGAAAGATTGAACACATTTCTGTTTTTTTCCATTTATTACAGTTTTGCTAATGAAGGTGAATTGCCCTTTAAGCTGTGAGTCTAACTTCTCCCAAGAGACCTGTTATCTTATATTGTTACAATTACTTATTTGCTTATCTCAAAATTGTTACAAAAGCAGCTATGGCCGTTCTGGGCTCTCTGCCAAAAGCCACTGAAGTTAGAAACTTTGTTTCTTTTTCTGGCTGTTCAGCGCAGAGAAAAACTGGACTTTCCAGTACAAACGAGGGACTGCGGGTTGAGCTGTGAAAGAGGGACTGTTCCACTAAAAATGGAACAGTTAGGAGATATGCTGGCCGATAAAACACCTGCCAAGGCCAGGGCTGGTATTACACATTTACCAGCAAAAGCCCTTGGCCCTACGCTCCTAACTTACCTTTTCCTCGCCTTGTGGCCATCGGCGCTACGACGCTGCGGCTACGGCCCCTTTTGCATCATGGCCCGCCCCCACCACAGCTGGTAAAAAATTTCCTGAAAAGGTGGCAACCCTAGTGGGTTCAGACGGGCCAACCTGAACCCACTGTACGACACTGCTGGCCAATAACCCAGACGTGATATCTCAAAAAGGATGTAACTCTTTTGTGTATTATATAGTGAATAAAGTACCCCCTTTTGTAAAATATAAGGATATTATAAGTTACCGAGGAGTTTCATGACCATATAAAAGTACGAGGCCGAAGGCCGAGTGTTTTTATACAGGTCATGGAACTCCGAGGTAACTTCTAATATCCTTATATTTTACAACTGGGGGTACTTTATTTATTATAATACACAAATTTCAATGAGTCATGTGACAGAAATGACATCAGAACTCACCGTTTATAACTGATGACATCAGAACTCACCGTTTATAAGGATAGAATTTACAGGATATTCATGGCTTTTGTGTATTATATAGTGAATAAAGTACCCCCTCTTGTAAAATATAAGGATATTATAAGTTATCGAGGAGTTTCATGACCATATAAAAGTATGAGGCCAAAGGCCGAGTGTTTTTATACAGGTCATGGAACTCCGAGGTAACTTCTAATATCCTTATATTTTACAACTGGGGGTACTTTATTTATTATAATACACAAATTTCAATGAGTCATGTGACAGAAATGACATCAGAACTCACCGTTTATAACTGATGACATCAGAACTCACCGTTTATAAGGATATAATTTACAAGATATTCATGGCTTTTGTGTATTATAAGGATATAATACACAAAAGCCATGAATATCTTGTAAATTATATCCTTATAAATGGTGTAATGTCATCAGTAATAAACCGTGAGTTCTGATGTCATTTCTGTCACATGACTCACATGTAAAATGTGAGCATATTAGAAGTTACCTCGGAGTTCCATGACCTGTATAAAAACACTCGGCCTTCGGCCTCGTACTTTTATATGGTCATGAAACTCCTCGGTAACTTATAATATCCTTATATTTTACAAGAGGGGGTACTTTATTCACTATATAATACACAAAAGCCATGAATATCTTGTAAATTATATCCTTATGAACGGTGACTAGTGATGTCATCAGATATAAACGGTGAGTAGTGATGTCATTTTTGTCACATGACTCACTGAAACTTGTGTATTATATTAACAAGTACCCCTCGTTGGAAAATATGAGAATATTAGAAGTCACCTTGTGCCTCGTGTTTTTATATGGTCATGAAACTCCTCAGTGACTTATAATATCCTTATATTTTACAATACGGGCTACTTTATTCACTATATATAATACACAAAAGCCATGAATATCCTGTAAATGATATCCTTATAAACGGTGAGTTCTGATGTCATCAATTATAAACGGTGAGTTCTGATGTCATTTCTGTCACATGACTCACTGAAATTTGTGTATTATAATAAAAACACTCATCCTTCGGCCTCGTACTTTTATATGGTCATGAAACTCCTCGGTAACTTATAATATCCTTATATTTTACAAGAGGGGGTACTTTATTCACTATATAATTTACAGGATATTCATGGCTTCTGTGTATTATATATATCTCTCTATACATAAGAGCTTTGCCCCTGTGCTGGTGTTGATCGCAGCTGCAGCTTTCATCATCCCACGGACTTTGCGTCTCTTTTTCCGCCCACTGATCTCAATTCAGAAATGATTCAGCACCGACCCCCTGAGAGACCTGACGCGTTTCTCTCTGCCCCGGTTTGTTTCTTTTTTTTCCACAAGTAACAAATACAGAAGAATTCGAGTGCTTGTGGCCTGACCACATTGTGTGTTTGTGTAACTCGGAGCAGGTAAACACTACACACGGTTTTATGGCTCCTGTGAGTGTGTAACACGAGAGCCCAAGCGTTTGTAAAGCCTCTGACTTGTCTGACCAACAAAGGGGAAGTATTCCTTGAAAGGCTAGTTCTCGATTCACTTTAACATGTAGTATCAGACAGGCACTAGCGTTCTAGGAGAATTTTTTACCTTTTGACTTATTTCGCTTTTTATTCGGCAGCTCTCCAGTTTGCAATTTCAACAATCTGGTTGCTAGGGTCCAAATTCCCCTAGCAACCATACACTGATTTGAACAAGAGACTGGAATATGAATAGGAGAGGCCTGAATAGAAAGAGGAGTAATAAAAAGTAACAATAACAATACATTTGTAGCCTTACAGAGCATTTGTTTTTTAGATGGGGTCAGTGACCCCCATGTGAAAGCTGGAAAGAGTCAAAAGAAAATGGCAAATCATTAAAAAAAACTTTAACAAATAAATAATGAAGACCAATTAAAAATGTGCTCAGTATTTTCCATTCTATCCCCCTTTAATAGGTAACGGCTGAGGAGGCGTTGCAGGAAGTGTGAGCGGCTATAAATGAATGAATTATATAATATCTCCCCTTTACTTTGTTTTATTCTCCTTCCCTGTGTGAATAGAAACAGCTACTAGAACCATCACACAGGAGACATTCAGTCATTACTGGTGCTGTTGCTTTTGCACCATTTTTTTTTCATCCCCAAAAATATTGGACATTTAAAATTTCACATATTGTATCAATGCAGTTTTATTCACTGAACATGTTTCCGAAAATGTGTGTTTGACACCCAGCAGGCGAAACCAGTATTTCCTGTAACTGGAGGTTGGAGATGTAATAACAGTATTTTATGATTAGATTCCACATATGCTGTTACTGCGAATATTAATTAAGGATAATATCTACGTACATTACTTACATTTACTGCCTTGTCATTATTCTAGCATAGTTATCTCATGAATCTCAGTATCACTCATCTATTATAAGGGATAATGTACCCCCTACTGTAAATGATAAGGATATTAGAAGTCACTGAGGGGTTGTTCTGTGACCATATAAAGGCACAAGGCTGCAGGCTGAGTTATACAGGGAACTCTGAGTATCACTCATGTATTATAAGGGATAATGTACCCCCTACTGTAAATGATAAGGATATTAGAAGTCACTGAGGGCTTGTTCTGTGACCATATAAAGACACAAGGCTGCAGGCTGAGTTATACAGGGAACTCTGAGTATTACTCATGTATTATAAGGGATAATGTACACCCTACTGTAAATGATAAGGATATTAGAAGTCACTGAGGGGTTGTTCTGTGACCATATAAAGGCACAAGGCTGCAGGCTGAGTTATACAGGGAACTCTGAGTATCACTCATGTATTATAAGGGATAATGTACCCCCTACTGTAAATGATAAGGATATTAGAAGTCACTGAGGGGTTGTTCTGTGACCATATAAAGGCACAAGGCTGCAGGCTGAGTTATACAGGGAACTCTGAGTATCACTCATGTATTATAAGGGATAATGTACCCCCTACTGTAAATGATAAGGATATTAGAAGTCACTGAGGGGTTGTTCTGTGACCATATAAAGACACAAGGCTGAGTTATACAGGGGACTCACTTCTGTATTTTATGGGATAATGTAACCCCTAGTAGTTTTGTGACCATATAAAGGCATGAGACTACAGGTCATATGCTTTTCTAAAGGTCACAGACCTCCAATGTGACTTCTAAAAGTCTTTTGAATATAATCAAGGTTTCCATTATCCTTCATGATCCACAAGTGCTCATTTATGACCAATGTTTGCTTTGAGATTAAATTAAGACTGAGTGAGTACATTTTATTTTTGTACATTTCCCTCCCTCTGATTCCCAAACACCCGTCCCTCCTGGTCTCTCTCCCCCCTGTTCCTGTCAGTCATTGTACAGGGCTGTAACTGTGAGTAAAGGGGAAATAAAGACTCCATGTCCTCTGCGTTACTAGTGACTGTTCCCTGTGTCTGTAGTCAGTATGGGGGCACTTTACTTTCTGCTTTTCCTGCAAAGGCACCAGCGTTACAGTGTTTTAATTTTGCACTGGACACTAACAGCAGCCCCCCAGTCAGCCATTCATTTTCACTCCTGCTGCACAATCATATTGTAACTGTGCGCATATACCTTTAAGTTATAAACGACACAGTCTGATGTCACAACGGGCTATTTATAAGGGTATCATTTACAGTTTGGTTCCTATATAAATGATTAAATGTATTTACGCATAACTGTACATGGGGAGAATTTATTCTAGAGAACATTCCTTTTGTATATTTATATTAGGGATACACCTAATCCAGGATTCGGTTCGGGATTCGGCCTTTTTCAGCAGGATTCGGATTTGGCCGAATCCTTCTTCCTGGCCGAACTGAATCCGAATCCTAATTTGCATATGCAAATTAGGTCCGGGCAGGGAAATTGCGTGAGTTTTTGTCACAAAACAAGGAAGTAAAAAATGATTTCCCCTTCCCACCCCTAATTTGCATATGCAAATTAGGATTCGGTTCGGTATTTGAATCTTTCACAAAGGATTCGGGGGTTCGGCCGAATCCAAAATAGTGGATTCGGTGCATCGCTAATTTATATTTATATGTATGGGGAGGAGCTGCCATGTTGCTACCCTAAGCCAGTACTACATAGGAGTATAGTTCAGTATAAATGGGGCAGAATCTTTCATGCAGAAGCTTTGATGGAATGGAGCTGTATTTCATTTACATCTTCCAGTGTTTCTTGTTTTTGGGCAGGAGGGAACCATCTTTACAGGAAGCCCCGCGTATATGTCACTTACTGTCACTTCACCTTGTATAGGATTAGCCTCTATTGCTGTACAGTAATATCTTTCTACTTTCATATAGGAAATATCTTTTAACATTTCTGTTTCATTATTTCCAATTTTGTTTTAATTTCAAAGATTCAGACCTCAGATATACAGAATATACATTTTTTGTTCCTCTTAAGAACATTTTCCATTTTTTCTAGAAACCACTGTGAGTTTTTTTCTGATTTTAGGTTCCGATACTTTGTGGGCCTGAGAACACTGACACCATATTGAAACCGAAACAGAGAAACTGTGGATATTTATAACTCTTGTTGTTTTGTAACTGTGAGAATAGACACCGGCTCAGAAGTGTGTTTAGCTTTGGGGTCGGCTGGAGGGGGTATTGAGGGGCAGTAAGAATTGGTGGGGTATTGGCAGCTGTGGGAGTAGCAGGTCTGTGTGTAGAGGGTTCGACAGTAGAGTCCTGCAGCGGGTCGGGTACCCTCGGGTTACCCGCAGGTTGTAGGTAGAAGTTTCGGGAGCGCGTATAGACGAGGGTCGGTGGTTTTTCGGGTTTGCGGGTTGTGGGTTGGGTCCCAAGTAGGGTTGCCACCTTTGTAAAAAAAATTTACTGCCCAGTGATGGGGGCGGTAACGCCGTGATGTAAAAAATGGGCGGAGCCATGGGATAAATGGGTGGGCTGTGACATAAAAAGGGGCGGAGCCACATACGTCATGCTGCGAGAGGGGCAGAAGACAAAGGAAAGGTCAATTTCTGCCAGAGGGCCAAGGGCTTTTGTTATAGGTATTACAAATTACCGGCAGCTACATTGCCGGTAAATTTGTAATGCCAGCCCCGGACCTGGCAGGTATTTTACCGGCTAGGCTGATCACGCCTACTTCTAATTGTGTCACTTCCACTTTACAATGACAGCACTTCCTTTTTTACTCCTTTTTTTCTGATCACGCCTACTTCTAATGATGTCATTTCCAGTTTACAGTGACAGCACTTCCTGTTTCTCAAGGATCGGGTTGCAGATAAGGTACTTGCAGGTCGGGTAGCAGGTCCAATCGGGTAAGTATGTGGGTTGCGGGTCCGGTTGCGGGTTGCAGGTCGGGTTTAACAAATTGGTTCCGTGCAGGACTCTATTCAACAGATCCAAACTGTATTGCAGTTGAGCAGGCACTCAAGAACCAATCCTCCACACAGACGTGTAAGAGAAATATATAATTTTATTCTGTACACATGGCAGAGCCTTACACGTTTTGTATCTCCACAGACACTTAATCATAGGCACATGCACCTGAACCTCCTCCTGTACTTGGTGAGTTGACCCTTCTATTTTTTGGGTTAAGGGTTTGACAGAATTGTGCAATTGGGTGGGGGTATTTTAAACTGAGATTCAAAATAGTCCCTGGTATTTAAGTACTGAGTCACCCCAACAGCCCCCCACTAGCCCAATAAATAGTGACTGTCTACTATGGCATCTTACATTTGCCAAAATCCACAGGTTGCCAGTCTGGGCCTGGGTAGATATAGAAATGGGCTGGGAACTGACTATGGAAGGGCATGAGGCTGAGGACAGTAAGGTGGCATAAGTCTTGGGCAAGAGTGGGAGAAGATTGGTGGGAGGATTTCTACATGTAGGGTTGGTGCTGGCAGTTAGTGATGTGCGGGTCCAGATTTTTTGGACCCGCACCCGACCCTAACCTGCCCTCACCCAACCCGCACCTGGCCTGGCCCAGCTAGACTCCTCCTTCCCACCCTGCAATGATGTCACAAAAGGGGTGGGGCAAGTGCAAATCTATAAATGGAGGAGCCGGAAGCTGACAGTGTTAGGTCGACCTGAAGATTTAATGCAGCAGACGGCCTGAACCCGCCTGTCCTGCGGGTTTCAGGCTAGCGGGCCAGTGACATATGATGGGCAGGCCAGGTGACATTGGGAGTAGGGTGGTGACATTGGGGGGAGCACCGGATGACGTTGGGGGCTAGAGGGGTGATGTGGAGAACAGGACTGATGACATGGTGATCAATCATTTACTTCAATATCCTGTATGGATTTTCTAATTCACCAGGCAGCCCTTCCAAAAACCCAGGTGAAATCCGGACATGTTAGAAACCCTCACGTCACTACTGGCAGCCTACCGGAGGCCCTGTCTGGGCAGTACACGTGGTTTTTATGCAACTAAAGCGTCCAAGCCAAAAATGAACATATTAGCACCTGCTTTGAGGCCACTGGGAGTAACTACAATGTGTTGGGGAGCAGCCTGTTGCTGCAAATGGTTGGGGATCACTGGTCTGTTTTATGGTTTCTCCCTGAGATCTCCACAGTGGTCATGTCATGTGTCGTAGCCTGGTGCTTGTGAGAGGGCCAAGGATAGACTTTTGGAAGCATTCTTATGGCATCCCTAAACCCTTTCCTAGGCAGCTCTTGTTTATACCTTCTCTGGTTGAAGGAAAGTCAAGTCCTCCATTCACTCCCTGAACTACATCTTTCCTACCTATCCTATCTAACATCTTTTTTGAGTGGGTGCCAAGACTCAGATGCTACTCAACTCTTTCCTTTTATCTACTGGCGGGTCACTTGACTCATACATTACTAGTGGATCCATCTTAGCTTCCTACTCTCCTACCCCCATTAAACATTATAACACTATGGGGAACTAACATAAGGGCCATAGACTTGATGGCTGTTCCTACACCTCCCTTTGGGTCCAGTCAGGGGCGATCCTGGCCCCTCCACCGCCTGAGGCAGCAGCACTTGCTGCTGCCCCCCCTCCCCGGAAATTCACTCTTAAAGTACCAGGAGCAGCATTTTTGCTGCCCCTGGTACCTAGTGGGGCGCTGCTGCCTGAGGCAATAGCCTCAACTCGCCTCATTGGCGAAGCACCCCTGGGTCCAGTAATTGGTATGGACGTTAACTATGGATTGACAGCTCCTCTGTGTCGGACTTCACGTATAGATCTGTTTATAATCGGTGCTGATTTTCAGAATATATGAAATGTGTGTTATTCTATACAGTTACTTGTTGTTATGTTTCTAGTGCCTTCAACTATCTCCGCTCTGTATCAGGTGTTGCTATATGAAGTGTTGTGGTCATTGCATTTAGTTTAACACTGCAGGTTTATGTAACAGGCACTTCCCAACCACAGCTCTATGAGACGTCTCTTTCCTTGCACCTCTCCTGCACAGTCTTATACCACTTCCTGACAGTTAGAGGTCCGCGTCCTGCCGAGTACTAGGAAATACCAGTCACTCGCTTCTATACGAAGCAAAAACCCCTTTCAGGCCAAACAGTTATTTTATTTAATGTAAGTAAATGTGGTGACTTTAGCCCTGGGGATAATAGCCTTGGGGTAGGGACTGTTGAACACCCTGCAGTTTGGGTAATTATCATATGGTGCCATTGTTGGTGCAAGAAATACCATTAAATCCATTGCAGTTGCATCACAATTACTCACCCCGTCATGATTTAGCTAAATATTGGTAACGTGCTCGGCAGTTGGGGGCAAAATATTTTGAGGTTTTAGCATTCCTCGAAGTGAATCTGGTGCATTTAGCTAATACATTTGCTAAAAGTGGGTCAATCGGTTTAACAGGGCCGGTGGTTATTAAATGTTTTTTCATGTTGCTCACAAAATATTTGCTGACTCCAGAAGTAAAGCACAGAAATATTTATACACACATTTATTTATCAGGTCCAGGGCACCTAGAGTGGCAGATTATTTCAGCAGAACTGATCTGTCTTTCTTTTTATAATTTGACTTGGTAGTGATGCTTTGATAAAGCTCCACCATCTTGAATTCTCCTGGCAGTCGCTTTATCTGCTCATGGCTATGGTTACCCATTGCAACCAATCTGGTGCTTGCATTCAGTGCTGTAACTGCAGTGTAGAAAAGCTAACAGTTTTCCCAAGAAAATCCATTGGGTCAAGCAAAACAGGAGAAAGAGCTCATGTTACAGCCAATCAGCATTCAAAAGCTCATGTCACAGCCAATCAGCATTCAATTGCTCATGTCACAGCCAATCAACATTCAAGTGCTCATGTTACAGCCAATCAGCATTCAAGTGCTCATGGCACAGCCAATCTGCAAGAGAAACTAATTTCTTCTACTCTAAAACAAAGGAAATGGTTTAAAATATAAGAAACATTTTTGGTTCCTTATTGGTTCACAGAGGTGCTGATATTTACTATAACCAGTACTGGGTAACTATCCCCAAATATCAACAAGAACTTATCTAAATATTATTGGAACAGTAGGCTGGTTCAGGAGACAAACAAGCTCTCAGTCTTAACCAAGTTTGCCTCCATTGGGTAAAAAAAAACCCTTGCTATTTACTGTATGAAGAGCCAATCACCCTCACCCTGTAATTCATGTAGCAAATATTGTAACTTTAGGCTACTCAAGATTTAGATGATAAGTGGACATTCATTGAGATTAAAAGAAAGGAAGGTTTCAGCATCAGCATGGGGTGACATTTCTGTAAGGACAGTCAGGGTGTGAAACAAAGAGAGGTTGATTCATCAGTGTTGTATATAATATGTTAGACGTGTCTCTGCACATGGTATGACATTTTTGATGGTGAAGATTGAGCCATCAAGCAATACACCTTAGACTGGCACTTGGTAGACTTCAAGAAGAAAGGATGGACATTCAGACAAACAGATGTATCTCAAAGAAGAACAAAAGACTTGTCCAGGTTATAGTATTTTATGTGGCTCTTTATGAATGAAAAGGCTGGACAGTGAAGTAGGAGTAGAGGAGAAGTAGTGAGTTCCTTGAGTTGACAATGAGTTGAGAATAATGTGGACAGCAAAGAATACAAAATATGGAGCCCTCACTGCATTGAATCTGATCTTCCCTTAAATAACGCCTGCATGGAGCTGACTTCTTTTGAACATATGATGAGAAGACCTGAGAAAGATGGTTATGCCTGGGAAACTGAAGGTACCACCGGATGAGGACAACCAGCAAAAAGATGGATGGATCCAATTACAGCAGTCTTGAATATTTTGAAGAAGCACTATCCGTGTGGTCTTTAGGAGTCCAATCTCCACATGGGTGTCCATGTCAACAAAAATCCTAGTTTTCTGAAAATACATCAGCTCCTAGTGACATTACTTCCAGGTTTGCACCATGAATGAGCAATGTGGCGATTAGGGGCCTATTTATTAAACCTACATTTTTTCTGGTTGAGTTTTTTAAGAAATTTATTATACCTTAAAGCTGCTAAAAATTCTTGTAATTTGAAGATGTTGTGATCTGCGCTGGTTTTTGTATAATAATCCGAACTTGAAAAATCTAGCAATTTGGCCGTCAAATCCAAAAAGGTCATACAATTCGACTTTTCGTTTGAATTTGTCAAGCGCACTGACTGTTTCAAGCAGATTATCTGATAAATGAGTTAAATTCGTGGATAGGAGTTGGGTCGACTTGGTTTTAATTAAAAAAAATTTTGAGTTTTAGTAAATAAGACTAAGCCACTCTTAGTTAGAATAACAAGCCAGTATTTATTACATCATTAATATGTAACAATAAATACTGATCTAAATTATTAGATAAATTATGATTATTATTATTAGTAGCACATATTTATGTTATTTATATAAAGTGACAACTAATACCCTCCTCCCTTTGACAACTACTTTTTTTAAGTCAGTGTTTTTTTTGTGGTTTTTTTCTTCTGTTTCCGATAAAACAAAATCCCTCTTGCCTTTTCCTGCTTATTCGGCAGCTGGGTCGGTTATATGGTTTGTTTGATGCGTCCAGGGCAGCCAGGCAAGCAGCTTGACTAGTGATTCTGGGGCAGAGGAAAACCACATGTCTAGTGTTATATTTAGAGAATGAGGCGCTTACTGTGCACTGTACCACACCAGTGTGACTTACTGTAACGATGGAACCAGGGACAGGCTTAGATCCAATAAGACTTAAATATTATCACTTAATTTAAGGTGCCAACATATTATAGAGAGATTTAAGATTTGTTCACCTTTAAATGAACTGTTACGATGTATCAGTACGATTAACAGTATGATGTAGAGAGGGATATTCTGAGACGATTCTCAATTGGTTTTCATTCTTTAGTATTTGTGGTTTTTAAGTTATTTAGCTCTTTATTCAGTGGCTCTTCAGCCTGCAATTTCTGCTATCTGGTTGCCAGGGTCCAAATGACCCTAGCAACCATGCATTGATCTGAATAAGAGACTGGACTATGGATAAGAGAGGGCGTGTGAAAGCTGTTAAAAGTCAGAAGAAAGAAGAAGAAGAAAGCAAATAATTGTAAAAAAAATAAAAATTGGCCATTCTATAACATACTAAAAGTTAACATAAAGGTGACCCACCCCTTTGTGATAACAAGGTTACTGATCATCAAAGCTTAAAATGTAAAACAAGAAGCCGAGCAATAGGGACAAGGGTACAGAGCTGGGCAAGTAGAATTTACGCCCAAGGCATTCCCCTAACCCATATCCACAATAAGAGTGCAGAGACCTGTGGAAACTCATCAGCCACAACCCAACACAGTCCTCTGATGTTTTAAACATGCCCCTTTTGGGGGCATCACAGATAGGCAGGACAAAGCTGATTACTGGAGGGGCCAGGGCACTTATTACCCACCCATGACCTGCCACTATGGGTAATTTGTCAGCCTAAAACTGCTCGACCAGAACTGGAATTCAAAATAGGCCCTGGCATTTGAAGTACAAAGATGCCCAAACAGCGCCCCAATTTAACGCTCAAAATATACATGAGAATAATCTGCTAAAGTTCTCAGATGGACAAGTTTACCATTTTCTGACCAAAGAATTATTTTCATACACTGAGGGGGGCCAAGTGCAACACAGACAGTGCACTGACTTGGGTGCATGATCCACAGTGTGCACCAGTTGCTGACACCATGGCCAGAGCAGAAGATGAACATAGGCCTGAAGATGGACATAGGCCTGAAGATGAACATAGACCTGAAGATGGACATAGGCCTGAAGATGAACATAGGCCTGAAGATGAACATAAGCCTGAAGATGAACATAGACCTGAAGATGGACATAGGCCTGAAGATGAACATAGGCCTGAAGATGAACATAGACCTGAAGATGAACATAGCCCTGAAGATGAACATAGGCCTGAAGATGAACATATGCCTGAATATGAACATAGCCCTGAAGATGAACATAGGCCTGAAGATGAACATAGCCCTGAAGATGAACATAGACCTGAAGATGGACATAGGCCTGAAGATGAACATAGGCCTGAAGATGAACATATGCCTGAAGATGAACATAGACCTGAAGATGAACATAGACCTGAAGATGAACATAGGCCTGAAGATGAACATAGGCCTGAAGATGAACATATGTCTGAAGATGAACATAGACCTGAAGATGAACATAGGCATGAAGATGAACATAGCCCTGAAGATGAACATATGCCTGAAGATGAACATAGGCCTGAAGATGAACACAGGCCTTAAGATGAACATAGGCCTGAAGATGAACACAGCCCTGAAGATGAACATAGGCCTGAAGATGAACATAGGCCTGAAGATGTACATATGCCTGAAGATGAACATAGGCCTGAAGATGAATATATGGCTGAAGATGAACATAGCACTTAACGCCATCTTCCAATTAAAAACTACTCTCTTGCCTTTTTGTATTAGCTATCTTCAGCTAAAACAGGCCATTTTATGGAGAATAACATCAGTTCTAAGTGGGGGAGGGAAAACAAGACTTATAGTGGCTGAATAAGAAATGGGGAATCAGTGGTGTGACGGCCTGAGTCAGATTTACTGGTGTGGCCAGTATGGAGAAGTGGTTTTTGGATCTCACATCGAGCTGACCACTAGGAAAGTTGTGTAAGTGCAGTTGTATCTGGTTTGTTGTCTGTGGAGGTCAGATTGTAGTGGTTCAAGCACAGTTGAGAGTGGTTGAGAACTACGGGGACAGAGATTTCACAAGTGAAGGCTATAAGTAGGGGTGGTTAGCCCCTTTTGAGTTGCTATGAAAAAGTTGAATTAGAAATGACCCCCCCAAGTGACTGAGTGTCATTTCTGTGCCCAGCTTAGCTATGATATTTATTCCCCTGGCATGGAAACCTCATTTGCTCTGGAGACTCTCCCCCAGTATTACAATATGGCAATATGGCCCCGGGTGGCTCGAAGCTCTTCTCTCAGAACAACGTTTTCTTGTAAAGATTAATGTTGTTCAACTTGCTAACCACTGACCACAGCAACTATATGGCGTATTAAATTTAACTATACGACACATACTGCACAGCCTTCCGCACCACTGAGAAACTTAACCATGCAAAGAAATACCTTTTAAATACTCCTATTTATACATTAGGTGAGAAACTAGCTTAAAGGACACCTGGGCCTAAAGATAAGCAAGTCAGCTTTGCAGACAAGAGGATTATTATACTGCGGTAGATACAGTGCCCCCTGCTGCCCAAAACACAGAGCCCCAGTACCCAGGTAGGACATTAGAGCCATTGTATTTAGTGATAGCCTGTACTTTCTACAGAACATTGCAGCCTTCTATTCCTATCTGCAGCACATTACAGCCTCCACTTACAGCCTCCAACCCAACAAGGCCTCGTGCATTCCATGCCAACCTCCCAGTGTCTTCTGCACAGCCAGCTAACTTTCTGCATCTTATTTACCCCTGAAAATAGACCAGAAATGCCGACTAAGATGAACTATGGTCATATGACCTACAGAGAGGCCAACAATTCAGTTCAAGAGCATTGCTCCAAGCCCCCATTCCACATAGTCTGCATTCCTGGATCCAGCGGAGCTGTTTATTATTGCTATATGCCTGGCTTGTGCTCTGCTTTGAAGGAAAAACGATTTACAACTGTCTGATAGCCATCACTTTATCATCAACTTCAATTGCAGTTGACCATACCTGCATGGGCCTCTAGATTATTAGCATTGAAATGACTAAACGTTGTGTCACTTGCCCACTGAGCTAGAAGTCACTCAGGCAACAAGATGACCTGAATATGATGTGTGCCACTGAACTTATAATATGGGATCCAGTAAGGAGAACCCACTAGTATACAAGATTTAGTTGGAGAAACAGTTGAACACCAGTTGTTCGCAACATTCAGATTGGCCAAAATCTCCAGCTGGACCTGAATTGAGTCCAGACCCTTAACACCATGGGACTTGAACGCCTGAACTTTCCTCTACTGATGGGTTGCACCAGGTCTGGGGGAAGTGTAAAATAACGGCATAAATGAATGTGTTTGGAAGAAAAAATACCTTTCTGAATATGACACCAGAAACAAACCTATCGGTGGAAAAAGATCAGCATGACCAATAGGCAACTTTTTCATATTTTGAAAAGTAGTTTTTTGTGTGTCAGTGTCAATTTAATGGATGATTTGGGGATCTTTATCCAAGTGTGTGTGTGTGTGTGTGTGTGTGTGTGTGTATATACATTTAAACACTCTGTCTCCCCCCCTCCTCCTCTGCAGGAAATGAGATGGTGTTGAGCTTTGTGTAATCTCTTCTGGAGCAGTACAACTCCGTTCCAAGGTAAGATGCACCACTCAGCCCTGGGATATAGAATTTGCACTTGTGTGTGTGTGTGTGTGTGTGTATGTGTGTGTGTGTGTATATATAGAGCCTGCACCCAGCCATGTGTTGATGGATTGGTGAGTATGATGGGTGCCAGTGTAGCCAGCTTTGTGTCATCACATCACAACTGGTCTGTTTCACTGACATGTTCTATACTCTGAGCTGATCCTATTCTAGTGTATTGTACAGTGTATTGGATAGTATATTGTATAGTGTACTGTACAGTGTCTTGTATAGTGTATTGTACAGTGTCTTGTATAGTGTATTGTACAGTGTCTTGTATAGTGTATTGCATAGTGTTGAGTATGAGTCTGTATACAGCTGCCTGTGTATTACACACTCATACTGATGATAAAGCATCCTCTGCTCTTGTGTACACAATATTCTCATCTACACATGTGCTCTCTATGTACAATTGTGTGTGTGTGTGTATATAGATAGTGTTGTATATTTTGTGTAAGTAGCACTGACTCACTATATACAGATCTCTATTAAACACTTTCTACAGATGAATGTGTGTTTGTATCTGTGCCCAGCAGTGCTGTATAATTGCCAACGTGTATATGTTTGTTCTTGTACACTGCTTTTCCATTGCCACTACACTAAGGGGCTGGATTTTCAATTTTAGATTGTAAGCTCTTTTGGGCAGGGCCCTTTTTACCTTTCAAATCGGTTACTGGTGGCTTTGTATGTTCTTTGTATAAACCCATTTATTGTACAGTGCTGTGTTAGATATGTTGGATATTATTATTATTATTATTATTATTATCATTATTATTATAGGGAATGTAAAGGCAAAAAAACAAAATCCCATTTTTACTTTATTTTTTTATATATCTTTTTTTTTATTAGAGTTGTCATTTTTGTTACAAAAACTGTAATACACACTTTTCAGAGTTTTTCCATTTTTACTTTCTTTAATGAAAAAAAAAAAACTATCTCCAATATACTGTAATAAAAAAAACAGATCACAGAGGCCTGCAAAGTGCTAAAGAACTTACAGATTGTGGCCTTTTATTTTTGCATCCTGCTGTGTAAATGACCCTCAAACAGGATTGAACTCAGGAGCCGTCGCACACTTGCAATGACTCTCATTCTTGCCTTCCCTTTCCAGTTAATACTTGTGAATATGTATTGGAGCAAATCTCTGGATTCTGACTCCTCAAGTGCAACAAAACGGCTCGACTGGAAGTGAAAGTGCAGCACAACCTCTATTCAGACCCCACATCTCTGTGATTATTAAGGGTAAGTTATATGTGTGCTCAGGCTTCCGAATGATAGCGATCTAGCCAAGTTCCACAGGAGCCCATTCATATTTCCCCAAAACACCTGTATATCCACTGACCACCAGTCCTAAAGGGAAGCTTGTCACCAGGGCTGGGCACTATATACAGTCATATGAAAAAGTTTGGGAACCCCTTAATTCTTTGGAGTTTTGTTTATCGTTGGCTGAGCTTTCAAAGTAGCAACTTCTTTTTAATATATAACTTGCCTTATGGAAACAGTAGTATTTCAGCAGTGACATAAAGTTTATTGGATTTACAGAAAATATGTAATATGCGTCATAACAAAATTAGACAGGTGCATAAATTAGGGCACCCCAACAGAGATATTACATCAATACTTAGTTGAACCTCCTTTTGCAAATGTAACAGCCTCTAGACGCCTCCTATAGCCTTTGATGAATGTCTGGATTCTGGATGTGGCTATTTTTGACCATTCGTCCATACAAAATCTCTCCAGTTCAGTTAAATCTGATGGCTGCCGAGCATGGACAGTCTTCATCCTGTTAGTATTTCGGTCAGCGCCGAACATCGGGTCATTTCTTTTTACAGCAACTGTGCCCGTGACCTTCCATTTCCTGACAGTTGAAACTGACAGTTTAAACCTCTGAGATAGCTTTTTGTAGCCTTCCCCTAAACCATGATACTGAACAATATTTGTTTTCAGATCTTTTAAGAGTTCCTTTTGAGGATCCCATTTTGTCAGGCTTTAGAGGAGAGCCAAACAGAAGCACAACTTGCAATTGGTCACCTTAAATACCATTTCTCATGATTGGATACACCTGTCTATGAAGTTCAAGGCTTAACGAGCTAATCCAACCAATTTGGTGTTGCCAGTAACCAGTATTGAGCAGTTACATGCATTCAAATTAGCAAAACTACAAGGGTACCCGCATTTTTGCACAGCCAGTTTTTCACATTTGATTTAATTCCATACAACTGAATACTGGCTTCACTAAAAATCTTTTTGCAGAAAACACCCCAGTACTCAGATATTCTTGGGAAATGAAAGAAATACCACTGTTATTTTTTTAAATTATTATGCAGGCAGAGAGGGGTTCCCAAACTTTTTCATATGACTGTATATATGTGCACTATTGTACACTGTATGACAACATTTCTCTTAGTTGGCCACATAAGTAAACCATCTTCAGGTCTCTGTTAATCTCTGCTTAAACCATGCTTATTTTTCACCCTAGGGATATAAATATTTAAAGTGTGGAGCAGAGAAGACATCATTGTAGCTGTCAATGTCCAACAACAGTAGCTGCCAGTTTAGTCCAACTGTCTACCTCTCCGGTTACTCCATTATCCTGACCCTGGGTCTGTTTCTGAATATTACTGCTCTATGGCTCTTTATCATTCGTCTGCCGAGTCTCCGATCTCCAACAAAGGTCTACATGAAGAACCTGGCCTTTGCCGACTTCCTACTGGTGTGCACTCTTCCTCTGATGATTTATCAGCATGCTGCTCCTCATGAGACGGACTTCATAAAGATTAAAACTCTGTGCACCATTGGTGCCATCTTCCTCCTTCTCAATATGTATGGCAGCATCTTCTTATTGGCTTGCATCAGCTTGGACCGCTGTTTGGCCATATGCTTCCCTCTCAGATCCCAAAGGTTTCGTAGATTTGCACCCTGGGTCTGCGCTGGGGTCTGGATGCTGAATCTTGGAGCTTGTGGTACGTTTCTCTTAAACCGCTCCTCAAATTCTACTTCTACCAATGAATGTTTTCCAAGCCACCCTCATTTATTGACCAAGCCGGTTCCCACCATAGCTTCCTTGTTCATGGGTTTCCTGGTTCCTCTGGGAATTATGGTTGTTAGCTCTTGCTCTCTGTTAAGGGCAGTCAGTAAAAGTCAGTCCGCCCAAGATGGGAAAGTGAACAGAAGTAAACTTGTCCATATGTTAACTGCCAACTTGGCAATTTTCCTCTTTTGCTTCCTACCCTACCACGCTGTCCTCCTCTCCTATCAGATCTGGACCAAAGGCTGTATCCTGAATGAGGCCTACAAAATTGCTCTGTTAATGGCCTGCAGCAATACTGTGCTGGATCCTATAGCCTATTACTTTGCCGCAGAGACTATGCAGAAGAAGATTGTTGAAGAGAAAATCAGACTGGCAGGAGGGTCTGGGGGAGAAAATGAAAAGAACCCCAGTTTCAATCTAATGGCGTGTCATAAGGGAATGCAAGCCTGAGTAGATGATGGTGCTATTCATATGAAGTAAGCCTTATCTGTGAGCTGCTGGACATATTCACACAGATGACATTCTCAGCCCCTCCAGTGCTCTTTCTAACCTGATAAGGCATCATATGCAAGCGGTTGGTGGAGTTTGCGCATGCTCCATGGGATACCACCTATCTTCAAGAGCCTCTGGATCTGTGTGTGAGCTGATGAACTGATCACAATCTAGTGACTCGTATATCATAGGGCTTCTGTACACATATTTATCTATCAAACTGAGATAGATGTTGAAATGTCTGTCCCTTTACAGAATGGTGCATGGTTAAGACATTTGGCATAGGATAGCATGACCACACCTTAATCCCTGCCAAGTGGGTTCTGCTTTAAGTGTTGGACGGGCCTACTAGAGGACCTACTGGTGGAGCCAGTCAAAATGTGCCCCAGCTGAGAAGAATTCAATCCATCCTTATTTCCACCTTGGGCTTTTATAATAATAACCAATACTATTTGGCGCTATCAATATATAATCGCTGTAGCCCCAGGTTTTCAGGTGGGCCCTATGAGACCCAATCATAGTTTCATGAAAACAAAGAATAACTTGCTACCCAGAGATCAAGGCCAATGTTGATACTAATGGTAGAAACAAAGAGCTATGACCCCATCACAACCCGCTCCCCAGTTCATAAGCTCAATGGCACAGCTGGTACATGATGAGGTCAGTGGCACTGCACATGCTCAGTAGGTCTGTGTTGTTGTTTGTGGCCCATTGAGGCCAAGATAACGTAATCATTGATAATGTAGTGTTATATCTGGCAAAGCTAAAGACTCAACTAAAAAAGCAATTAAAACACAATGTGATTTGATGTAGATGAAAGACCTATATGCTATCATTTTTATTAATTATCTAAAGGGTAAATTAAGACTTCAGTGTTTGTGGATATGGATATGTGTAAGCCATTGCAGTCTAGCTTATGTATCTGAACTGCAAACCTTTGAGAGTCATTTACAATCCCCCTAGTGCTCATGCAGAGAGCAACCTGGTAGCGTAGAGTAGAGGTCAAGGATGGCTAGAGAGCCAAAGGATTGACCTTGGGCCAATCTCTGAGGCTTGAGGGCCAGTGTAATCTATTTATATACTTCCTCTTTCAGTGGGGTCAGCATTGAGTAATCCTCATTTTGTCAATCTACTCTTTTTGCCATTGGCAAATTAATCAGCAGTTTTGGTAGTCACAATTATCCTGCTGACTGCATTAAATTTTATACATCCTCTTTGATACCTTCCATCTGCCTTTAATTTCCATTTCCTAAGGCTGAATTACCAGGGGGCCCCAACCTTTTTTATCCATGAGCCACATTCAACTGTAAAAAGAGTTGGGGAGCAACACAAGCATGAAAAATGTTCCTGGGGGTGCCAAATAAAGGATATGATTGGCTATGGCCTTGAGGCCATTGGGAGCAACATCCAAGAGGTTGGTGAGCAACATGTTGCTTGCGAGCCTCTGGTTGAGGATCACTGCGTTAAACCAAACTTCCACCCTCCAAACTTCTCTGTGTCTGGTAACAACACTGCTATCACTCATCCAACACAAGTCATCTCCAGGGGGTATTTTTGGTCTTCTGAATATTTGGGTTGAGGTTCACATCTTCCCACAATTCCAGGAATATCAAAGACAGTAAATGAGCATTTCACTCAAAATTTTATCTCCAAAAAGTATCTTGAAATAAACCTGAGACCAACTGAGGTTGAGATTCTTAGAGCCGCATAAGACACCACCGATGCAGTTATTTAATGATGTTGAGGCAACTGTGGCCAGAATGGAGAACTGCTCAGTGATTAAGTGTAACTGGTTGCACAATGAGAGCGGATATTTGGTGGGGTGGTTGCACCATACTCTATGACCCTCTCTATCCAACAACAGGGGTGGTTTTAAACACTGTGGGAGGGTGATGGTATTGATTAATATATGTACTTGGCAGGTGGTGGTTATGGATTTTGACTCCCCTTTGACTCCCCTTACACCTACCATTACAGGTGTGTTGTCTCCAAGGTCATCATCAGTTGAAATTTACTTGAATATGAACCTGCACTTTAAGCACATGATACTCTAATACCAGTTTTTGTTAATAGAGGCCATTTGCATGATTTAATAGTTCCCTCGAGTCTTTAGATATGTTCCTGCACTGTAGCCACTAAAGAAATCTCCTAATTGTTTATATCAAACCCCAAAATTGTTTTCCACCGAGAGCAAAAGTCATTCTAAGCAGCAACCCAATTTATATACATGGCTGGTTTTCAGGGGTTTTAACGATTTTTGTAGAACTGCCTTTCATGATGCCCATTTGTGCCGCTGTTCTTCCATAGGATGTCCAGGAACAATAGGGCATCCTCCAAGACTGGAGGAACGGAAAGATTACCACCAGTTTAGGAAGACCAGGCAAATTATGGGATTCCCAGCCGAGAAGAAGTGGTGATGGCTTATATGCAATTACATTTCTTAATTAATCTGCGGGGCAATCCAACGGCACAAATCAACAAAGTCCTATTCTCATTTTTTTTATCCACCCCTCCTCCCTTCATCACTCTCTCCCAATATGTTTCTCATTTGCTCTGTCCTCTTTGTAGGCTTCTTTGTTCATGGTAACTGCAAATGATATCACCCTGTGCCTCGCACCCACCTATTCCTGTGCCTCCTCGCTGCACACCAGGCCTGTAGCACCAAGGGGTGCTTCCTCACAAAACCACACTCTATCTCCGCAGCTCTCCCACACACACACCCCCTGTATGAAAAATATTCTCTCTCGTGTGACAAGGGAGGGGAAATGGGGGAAATTAGACACAGCTAAACAAACTGCTTAAATGGGAAAGGACATAACATGACATTTACTCACACAACTGAACTTTAGCTGGTACTCACCTAGTTGGCATTGTTAATGTTCTCATGTTGAACATTCCCATGTGCTGATTGGCTACATGTTAGGGATGCAACAAATCCAGGTTTTGGTTCAGGATTCAGCCTTTTTCAGCCAAATCCAAATCTTTCTGCCTGGCCGAACTGAATCTGAATCCTAATTTGCATGTGTCATTTGCGGAGAGGTAAATCACATGACTTTTGGTCACAAAACAAGGAAGTAAAAGAAATTGTTCCACTCTTTCCTTTGCTGTTGCTAACGTTCAGTTTGGTATTCAGCCAAATCTTTTACGAAGGATTCGGGGATTCGGCCGAATCACAAATAGTGGATTTAGAGCATCCCTACTATATGTAGTCTCTTTTTGTGCTAATAGTCTGTCTGGCTACAGGTTGTCTAAGGGTAGGACTCCACGAGTGATTTTGTTGCGATCTGACGCGCTGCAACAAAACGCATGCGACAAAAATAAGGTAAGTAATAGAATTGTCGCATGATGTCGCAGCGTTGATCCGACATCTGACAGTCGGATTGCTTCGGGTTGTCGCATCGCGTTGCATCGTGTTGTCGCATCGCGTCAGATCGCGACAAAATCGCTCGTGGAGACCTACACTTACCCTCTGAATGTTCTAAAGGTCTGATTGGCTACAGGTTGTCTAACCTTGTTAATGTTCCAAAGGTCTGTTTGGCTACAGATTATCTAACCCTGGGAATATTGTAAATGTCTGATTGGCTACATGCTTTCTAGCCCTTGGAATGTCTTCATGGTTTTGGTGGTGCAGCCCAGAGAATGCTCAAATGCTTTCAAAAGCTACAGGTTGTCCAAGCTTTGTAGATGTAAGCTCAGATTCTAATTCCATAAATTGCAACAGGCTGGTCTAGAAGGTTTCTGTATAATAAGAGAGCAGAAGCTACATAACTTGTATCTTGTACATATCTCAGATTAAGGTTGCCCTCCGGTTTTGACCGGGACAGCCTGGTTTTTTGAAGCACTGTCCAGGTCAAAACTGCCTGCCTGGTTTTCCAAATTAGGAAAACTGGGCAGGCTTTCCTATGATTGACATGGAGATCAGCTCTGCCCCTGACTCATGACCCGCCTCAGCCTAGTCAGGGGCCTGCTTCCCTGCCCGGAGGTCTACGGGACAGAAGGTGACAACTCTATCTTATTTACAAGTATCCATTGGTATTATTCATAGTGCACATGTACTGACATCTCCTAGTGTGCACAGTGTGTACCAGGGTGCAGTTTATCCCCACGGCATTGGGGAGGAATCATTACCAGACTTTCTCAATGAATGTTATTCTACAGGCCCAAGGTCTCATTAGAGCAAAGATCATGAGCGCAGGTGATGCCATTCATGCACACGGTGTAGTAAATACAGGATTCGTTATCTGTAAAATTCTACTGACTTTGGCCTTTCGACAGCTTTAAGTGCTACTGAGAAACGTAATAATAATAAAATACAAATATACAAAAAAAAATGAGCATAACAACTTGGCTCCGCAATGTGTCAACAACAAGAGAGATAAGAGCCGGCAGCCTGGTCCGTTTCCTCTCTCAGGAGCGGTAAAATAATTAATGGCATTTTGGGGTTTCTAACCACTTCCCACGCACTGCGGTGCATCACTAACTGACACCTTGAAAAAACAAATTGTGTCTGACAGTGGAAATCATCACGTTCTCTCCACTCCTTAATAAACAACCAGGTCTTCTCCATTGCTTTACATTGTCTCCATGTTAAAAAGGAATTTGAACGGAAAGATTCGGCATATGCAAATTAGGGATGGGAAGGGGAAAACATTCTTTACTTCAATATTTTGTGACAAAAAGTCACGTGATTTCCCTCCCCGCCCCTAATTTGTATATGCACATTAGGATTTGGATTCGGGTACGGCCGGGCAGAAGGATTCAGCCGAATCGGAATCCTGCTGAAAAAGGGCTAATCCTGACTGAATCCCGGACCGAATCCTGGGTTCGGTGCATCCCTAGATGCCATTGGGTATGGGCAGGGCCGGATTACCCGCTAGGGCCCGCCTAGCTCTATGGGCCCGGCCTGGATAACTTGAAAAAAATCACCTATTGATTGTTCTGGGTTCCGGCAAGGCCCCCCTAACATCGCAGGTGCGGAGCGGAAGAGGAGCTGCGTATGGGAGCATTTCATTGGCGCGCCACACGCGGGTGCCGCCCTGCTGGCCTGTGCTTTCTGTGCCTCCTGATCTGCGGCACTACCCGACTGTCCCACTTGTACACTAACACTAGGCACCGTCACTGAATCTGTGAGTCAATTCTACTTGTCTCCTTTCCTACTATGGGTTCTGGCCTTGGGGGTATTTATACAAGGAATTGCCCCTTGCCATCTTTTGTATAAACACCCCATCTGCAATCCTGCTGTGGGAATTGCCCCTTGCCATCCTGCTGTGGGTTCTGGGGGGTATTTAATCATGGAATTGCCCCTGTGCCATCCTACTATGAATTCTGTGGGTATGTATACATGGAACTGCTACTGTGTTCATCCTTCAGTTTTCATCGTTTCTGCAGTGATTATACTGGCACAGCTAGGGTTAATATGCTAATTATCCATTTTTGTAGTATACCGTCAGATCTGCGTTTAATATTCTGATTATTAATTTACTACTGGCATGACTGAATTATGTTTTGTTAAATGGGTGTGGTATTTGGGGGTGTGGCCAAAAGTGGGCTTGGTTCCACAAAAAAAATGTTTTGGGGGTCCACCAGCCAGCTTTTTGCCCAGGGCCTACCAAGGCCTTAATACGGCCCTGACAGCACGCACAGCGTCATTGCATCACATGAAGCCGGCAATAAAAGCCTGGGTGTGTACAGCGAGAGCTGCAACTGGCGCCAAACTTCATCTTGTTAGGAACTCCCAGTTCTAAACCTGTGTTTTGCCTCGCTGCCTATTTATCCTTCTGTGCCTGATTGGTATGTGCAACAAGTGTGTGGCAGTGCCTGCTGTAAGCTGAATTTTTAAATTACTTATTAGAACTGAGAAAAAAAACTACAAAAAAACCCCCCAAAAAACTACAAAAAAAAGTAAAATGGGACTGTGCAAAACTGTAATAACTGAAAAAAAAACACAGAAGCATGTTCAAACTTTCATAACCTGGCAAATTGTGTAAAATGAACATGGTAATTAGGGGGTGTGGACACAAAATTGGCGAGGTCAAAAAAATGTTTCCACGCTCCAACTTTTTTGGCATTCTTTCGGTTTCCAAAATGTTGGGAGGTCTGAACTAGCATAGCAGGGCTTATTTTACTACTGTAACTTAAGTTGGTTCGAGGGGGGGGCCCAGAAGCACTACCTTGCCTAGGGCCCTGTTTAGTTTTAATCCGGCTCTGGGTATGGGATCTGTTAACTGGAAGCCCATTATCCAGAAAGGCTGTCTCCCATAGACTCCATTTTATCCAAATAATCAGAATTTTTAAAAAGGATTTACTTTTTCTCTGTAATGATAAAACAATAGCTTGTAAATGAAAAGGTTGGGATCCAATTAAAACCAGGGTTCTCAATGAAGTATTGGACATTGCAGGCCAGAGAGCTGGCAAAGTATCTGCACCGCCTAAATGTACCACAAAAAGAGACCACAAAACACTTCTCTCTGCATGCGGCACAGTTTGTTACCATCGTGTCCCATGTCTTAGACGAGAGGCCAGAATGCCAGTCATTGCACACATGGGGCAGATTTTAGTCTGGAAACAGAGAAGACAACAGTTTGTGTGCCCCAGGTGTGGTGTTCCTACTATTGGCCTGTAGATGTCACTGTGCTCAGACTTATACTGTACATACTTCCTGGTAGCTTAAACGTGAAAGTTACTGTTGTGTAATGACTGCATGACTCTGCTAATAAAGCACTGTTATACTCTACTCATCCTCGGCTACCAAAACATAACAAATAGTGACAAGGATGTCTCTTCTACCTCTACTTTTTCTTCCAAACCCTAGTGAGCCTACCATACCTTTTACTGCTTGGATCCGTATGTTTGAAAATTACATTATTGCTGCCTCTAGAAAGCTTTACTTATTCACTGCCTGGGAGCAGAGGGACAGCGTATATTCTATACATTACCTGATGAGACTTATGAAGCTGCTCTTACTGCTATAAAAAACTTTTTTGTGCCAAGAGTAAATGTGTTTGCTGAAAGATATAAATTCCGCCAACGTGGACAGTGTAATAGCGAATCCACAGAACAATTTGTAGCAGCTTTGAGAGAGCTGGTTGTTACCTGTGAGTTTGGGAATCTAACAGATGAAATGCTAAGAGACCAAATAGTGGAAAAAACAAACTCACCTCACATTAGAGAGAGACTGATCCTAGAGCAGGATTTAACCCTTGCAAAGGCTATTACAGTTTCTAGCCAATTTGAAACAGCAGTGGCAGAGCCTTAAACTCTTAGTCAGGGAACTGCTGGGAATGTATATGTAACGCTAATCTGGGCTATCCACACCACAGATAGTTAATGTCCAGCTAAGGTAGGAGCATGGGTCACATTTGGACTCTCTCTGCAGGATCCGGCCTTCGCAAAGTGGAAGCTATCCCTTTAAGGCGTAGTGCAACTACAACACCCAGACTACTGTGCATATGAAAATGATTGGGCGCCTGGAGGTTCTTATGATGCAAACAAAGAAACTGTTAATTAGTCAGAGAAAATGACCTCAGGTTTACTCACATCACAGTAGGTTAGAGGAAAAAGGCACATCCTGGAACTATAGCAGGTGACTGTTACCCCAATGTTTCTATATATCTGTAACCTTGTTATGAGCTAAGGGGGCCCAGTCTGAAGGTCAGTTAGGGGGAGATTTGGGGTGAGTGTTTATTTGTACCCTGGGTACCCCTGGAACTATAGCAGGGTGACTGTTACCCCAATGTTTCTATATATCTGTAACCTTGTTATGAGCTAAGAGGGCCCAGTCTGAAGGTCAGTTAGGGGGAGATTTGGGGTGAGTGCTTATTTGTACCCTGGGTACCCCTGGAACTATAGCAGGGTGACTGTTACCCCAATGTTTCTATATATCTGTAACCTTGTTATGAGCTAAGGGGGCCCAGTCTGAAGGTCAGTTAGGAGGAGATTTGGGGTGAGTGTTTATTTGTACCCTGGGTACCCCTGGAACTATAGCAGGGTGACTGTTACCCCAATGTTTCTATATATCTGTAACCTTGTTATGAGCTAAGGGGGCCCAGTCTGAAGGTCAGTTAGGAGGAGATTTGGGGTGAGTGTTTATTTGTACCCTGGGTACCCCTGGAACTATAGCAGGGTGACTGTTACCCCAATGTTTCTATATATCTGTAACCTTGTTATGAGCTAAGGGGGCCCAGTCTGAAGCTCAGTTAGGGGGAGATTTGGGGTGAGTGTTTATTTGTACCCTGGGTACCCCTGGAACTATAGCAGGGTGACTGTTACCCCAATGTTTCTATATATCTGTAACCTTGTTATGAGCTAAGGGGGCTCAGTCTGAAGGTCAGTTAGGGGGAGATTTGGGGTGAGTGATTATTTGTACCCTGGGTACCCCTGGAACTATAGCAGGGTGACTGTTACCCCAATGTTTCTATATATCTGTAACCTTGTTATGAGCTAAGGGGGCCCAGTCTGAAGGTCAGTTAGGGGGAGATTTGGGTGAGTGCTTATTTGTACCCTGGGTACCCCTGGAACTATAGCAGGGTGACTGTTACCCCAATGTTTCTATATATCTGTAACCTTGTTATGAGCTAAGGGGGCCCAGTCTGAAGGTCAGTTAGGGGGAGATTTGGGGTGAGTGTTTATTTGTACCCTGGGTACCCCTGGAACTATAGCAGGGTGACTGTTACCCCAATGTTTCTATATATCTGTAACCTTGTTATGAGCTAAGGGGGGCCAGTCTGAAGGCCAGTTAGGGGGAGATTTGGGGTGAATGTTCATTTGTGCCCTGGGTACCCCTGGAACAATAGCAGGGTGACTGTTACCCCAATGTTTCTATATATCTGTAACCTTGTTATGAGCTAAGGGGGCCCAGTCTGAAGGTCAGTTAGGGGGAGATTTGGGGTGAGTATTTATTTGTGACCTGGGTACCCCTGGAACTATAGCATGGTGACACCCCAATGATTCTATATATCTGTAACCTTGTTATGAGCTAAGGGGGCCCAGTCTGAAGCTCAGTTAGGGGGAGATTTGGGGTGAGTGTTTATTTGTACCCTGGGTACCCCTGGAACTATAGCAGGGTGACTGTTACCCCAATGTTTCTCTATATCTGTAACCTTGTTATGAGCTAAGGGGGCCCAGTCTGAAGGCCAGTTAGGGGGAGATTTGGGGTGAGTGATTATTTGTGCCCTGGGTACCCCTGGAACTATAGCAGGATGACTGTTACCCCAATGTTTCTATATATCTGTAACCTTGTTATGAGCTAAGGGGCCCAGTCTGAAGGACAGTTAGGGGGAGATTTGGGGTCAGTATTTATTTGTGTCCTGGGTACCCCTGGAACTATAGCATGGTGACACCCCAATGATTCTATATATCTGTAACCTTGTTATGAGCTAAGGGGGCCCAGTCTGAAGGTCAGTTAGGGGGAGATTTGGGGTGAGTGTTTATTTGTACCCTGGGTACCCCTGGAACTATAGCAGGGTGACTGTTACCCCAATGTTTCTATATATCTGTAACCTTGTTATGAGCTAAGGGGGGCCAGTCTGAAGGCCAGTTAGGGGGAGATTTGGGGTGAATGTTTATTTGTACCCTGGGTACCCCTGGAACTATAGCAGGGTGACTGTTACCCCAATGTTTCTATATATCTGTAACCTTGTTATGAGCTAAGGGGGCCCAGTCTGAAGGTCAGTTAGGGGGAGATTTGGGGTGAGTATTTATTTGTGACCTGGGTACCCCTGGAACTATAGCATGGTGACACCCCAATGATTCTATATATCTGTAACCTTGTTATGAGCTAAGGGGGCCCAGTCTGAAGCTCAGTTAGGGGGAGATTTGGGGTGAGTGTTTATTTGTACCCTGGGTACCCCTGGAACTATAGCAGGGTGACTGTTACCCCAATGTTTCTCTATATCTGTAACCTTGTTATGAGCTAAGGGGGCCCAGTCTGAAGGCCAGTTAGGGGGAGATTTGGGGTGAGTGATTATTTGTGCCCTGGGTACCCCTGGAACTATAGCAGGATGACTGTTACCCCAATGTTTCTATATATCTGTAACCTTGTTATGAGCTAAGGGGCCCAGTCTGAAGGACAGTTAGGGGGAGATTTGGGGTCAGTATTTATTTGTGTCCTGGGTACCCCTGGAACTATAGCATGGTGACACCCCAATGATTCTATATATCTGTAACCTTGTTATGAGCTAAGGGGGCCCAGTCTGAAGGTCAGTTAGGGGGAGATTTGGGGTGAGTGCTTATTTGTGCCCTGGGTACCCCTGGAACTATAGCAGGGTGACACCCCAATGTTTTTATATGTCTGTAACCTTGTTATAAGCTAAGGGGACCCAGTCTGAAGGTCAGTTAGGGGGAGATTTTGGGCAAGTGCTTATTTGTGCCCTGGGTATCAATATGGCTTTATATAGTGATGATATGTGAGATGGTGAGTATGGAAAATTTGAAACTGTTGAACAATATGGAAAGGGAAAGACAAGATGGAGGCAGTAGGAACGAGGGCAACAGTAGGAGAAGATGGAAACAGTAGGGTAAGAGGTGACAGTAAATGAATATGGAGACAACAGGACAGGATTAAGACAGTCCCCTTTGTATGTATAATACATCTTTTGTGGCTAGCTGTTTTTTCCTGCTGGTGGCTTCCCTTTAATCTTCTTATTCCCCTTGATGCAAAAACCCATTGATAGTAACTTTGTTGCAGTTATGGATTGCGGTCAATTACTAAGTGCCTGGTGGACAAGGCTTGGTGACTTCAGGTAGGCGTAAGGCCAGTTCTCTCACTTGCTGCCACTTAACTTTCATGTTTGTGGATTGCACTGAAATCATTATACGACTCAGTCCATTCATTAACTCCTAATATCTTTCTGCCAGAGCAAAGGAAGAAAGAGAATGTGGATACTATTGGCCCTATGTGCTCTATATCTAATAGCGTCTGTATATTATCTGTGTATCTTTAGGTAATGGCTCATTTGGAGAAAAAAAACAAATCTAGAAATTAAAACGTTATCATTGAAGGATTATCTGTTTTCACATTAACCAGAACCCCAAAATGCAACAAAATACAGCAATGGCATTTAAATTTTTAAAATACAACTCGATGACTTCTCTACATCAACTGACCAGCTTTTAGCTGCTGACTTTTTAATATTCAAGTTTTCTCTAATCTTCGAAAATTGTCATGGTTTGCCCCATAAAACTCTAATTGAATGTTGAAATCTGCCACTTAGGGGGTTATTTATCAATGGTCACATTTTAGACGTTTGGGAGTTTTTTTTTGTACCTCAAATAAACTCACAACTCAAATGGCTTCTGATTTATGGAAAAAAATTGAATGGGAAAAACTTGAATGGGGAAAAACTTAAATCAGTGAATTCGGGGTGAAAAACTCAAATACTTGAATTGATCAATTTTCTTGCCAAAAAAAACCCTCAGGTTGATTGAGTTTTGGAGCGATGCCCACTGAAAAAAACTTGAACATCATGAAGGCTATTAACATCTTCAAATGGTTTAAGGGACCTCTGCCATTGACTTCTACATGACCTTGACATGTTTTAGATGGTGTATATTCAGATTCAAGCTATTTACAGCTTTGGGTATAATAAATATAAAAAATTTAAAAAAACCTGAATTTTTTTTAACCCAAAAATTCAAGTTGTGACTGAAAAATACCCTTGAAAACTCAAATTATTCAACTCGACCTTTAATAAATAGCCCCCTTAGTGTTTAGATATCATTTAGTAGCTTTATGATGCTCCATATTGTGGAAAGACCCCTAAACTGGGTCTTCCAAAACAATAATAATTTAAATATATATATAAAAATGTAAAAATAAATATTCCTATATAAAATGTAAATGAAAACATCTGTGTGTTTGATTATTGGGGAATGCTGTTTTTGTGTATTTTGAGGGTCGCACTGAGGAAAAGGACCGTGAAGATGATTCGACATGGAAATTCCTTGACAGGCAAAGAGCTGACATTTTATAGAAAGAATATAAATCTAATATCTATCCATGTCTATGTTTGAGATATATATACACAGACTATGTATATTCTTAGCTGCATTGGTTCCCTGAATGTGAAGCAAAGTGTCTCCAGAATTCCAGGTGAGAATTCCTTTAAAGATCTGACACTTTCTAGAAAGAATGGAATTCTAATATACATCCTTATATTAAAGATGTAATGTTCATTTGAAAGTCTTTGAAGTCTTTGTTAGGGCAAACTTTAGACTTTTAGGATAAATCCAGTTGTTGGATGTAGCACATGCCTAGGATCAAGGTAATAGGTGTTATCTTCTCAGCAGAGTAACTTTAAAGTGGGTTCCTTTGTTGTCCAACACATATCATAGACCCCCCTACTATGCTTTGATGGTATAAGATATCTGGGGATATTAGAATTTATCCACAATATTCTGCAAAATTTGAGAAGGTCAGACATGGATTGTGACATTGAGCTAGAGCAGGTCATAGGGACTGCACTCTCCCTAGAAGACGACTATCCGGAATTGTATCTTCCTATAAGAGAGAAGCATAAAGCAAACTCAAACAGCATTCGTGGGACTATATCAGATCTTCTTCCAGCTGCCCAAGTCCAAGTCCCACTACAAAATAGCTGGCAGCAGACTCTACTGGAACTTTATTCTGTACTAGGAATTCCTCAGGAAGCCAAGGTCAGCAGGACAATGCATAAGAATGTAAGTGAAGATCAGTCTATGGAGGCCTTGTCCCCTGGCATCAAAGACAAGCCATGTTGTATTAGTGAGAGCTCCAGCTGTTTAAAAAGTATGTTTTTCAGATCTTCTCTGTCTTTTTGATAAATTATTGTGTTATTGTTATTACTAGGCCTATATTTCCAATTGTTAAATAATGAAGGCAACGTTATACATATAAGAATTAATCCAGCAGTCACTTCCCTCTTCAGATATTTTTGCCTCTAAATATCTAACAATTCTTCAAAAACTTCTGTACCTCTATACATAGACTATTCTATGTCCTTACTAATGTGTGTTTTTGCCTTTCCTTTGACTTGAAGGGCCATTATGTGAAGAAGAACAAAGAGTGTGTAAGAAAACCAAATCTGAGCCCAATGACCTTCTGCCATCCTTGAGTGCCAGATCAAGAAAGAGGACCATCTACTCCAAGGAACAGACTAACTTTCTCCAAAATCACTTTGATGTTAACCCTTATCCAGACTTTGTGAGCAGGTGTCATATAGCTCAGTTAACTGGTATCTCAGAGCCCAGGATACAGGTAACAGTCTCAGTCAATTTTATACAATTATTTCATGTTTTCATTTAACATGTATCAAATTTGACAACCAAAGAGAAAACATACTTAAACTATATTTATTTGCATTAACGCAATATTCCTTGTATTTTTACACATATATTTTATATATTAGCAGAAGGCCTCAGCTGAGCAAACAATATGGCTGCACCCACTAATATGTTTAATTGCAGATGTGTAGTAGTGG
Source organism: Xenopus laevis (assembly GCF_017654675.1). NCBI lineage: Eukaryota > Metazoa > Chordata > Amphibia > Anura > Pipidae > Xenopus > Xenopus laevis. The sequence continues at coordinate 153,177,376 of NC_054375.1, forward strand.
AGGAATTTTCTGTGAATACAATAAACGATATATGCATATTGCACTGTGTAAGGGAAACAATAGCATAGCTATCAGCCACGTGTATGAATACATATTTCCAAATAAGGAATGTTCTGTTCACACAGCAAAGTCTAAGTGAAAATGATGGCTGATTCTGAAGTCTAATGCATGTTGTGCCGTAGGTAGGTATTAAACCCTGTCCCTTTCCTCTATCATTTTTAGAAATAAGGTGTGTTCTGTTAGGGGTATATAGAGTATATTTCTGTTCCCCTTCCTCTATCCTTTTTAGAAATAGGGTATGTTTTATACACAAGTCCTTTGGGTCAAGATCAATACCTTCCCAGCAGATTATTTTATAGAATCTGAGATGTAGGTCCATCAAGAGCTGCTAATGATGGATATTAAATGGAACCTATAATCTCAGTTCAACAAGAGCTGCAGATCATAGACCTAACATAAAATATATGTGTTCTGCGTCACCAAGAGCTGCACATAACTGACATAAAATTAAAACAGTGCTCTATGTTTATCAGGAGCTGCACATCATAGACATAAAATGGAAACTGTTCTAGGTTCATCAAGAACTGACGATCATGAGCATACAATAGACTGTGTTCTAGATTCACCAAGAGCTGCAGATCTTGGACATAAAATGAAAATTGTGTTCTATGTTTATCAAGAGCTGCAGATTATGGACATAAAATGGAAACTGTGTTCTAGTTTCACCAATAGCTGCATTTCATGGACAAAAATGTAAACTGTGTTTTAGGCTCACCAAGAACTGACGATTACGGACATAAAATATAAACTAAGTTCTAAGTTCACCAAGAGCTGCAAAACATGGACATAAAATTGAAAATGTGTTCTAGGTTCATCAAGAACTGACTATTACAGACATAAAATAGAAACTGTGTTATAGGTTTACATAGAGCTGGACATACAATGAAAACTGGGTTCTATGTTTATCAAGAGCTGCGAAACATGGACATAAAATGGAAACTGTGTTCTAGCTTCACCAAGAGTTGCATATCTTGGAACTAAAATGGAAATATTGTTCTAGGTTCTTCAAGAGCTGCAAACATGAACATAAAATGAAATTTACAGCACTTTTCTTCTCTGTAATACACAATTTACCACTTTGATAATGGAAGAACACTGGCATCATAACTGCAACTGTAATCCTTAAGTATTACGCACAGGGGATGAATTCTCAATATTTTATCTTTCTGTATTACTCAGCTTTTTTATTTACAAATTGGTGCATTTGAGAATTTTATTTTAACTCTTGGTATTTCTGAAAACATATTTAAAATCAGCCTCCTCATTTTACAGGTTTGAGCTGGGAAACCTCTAAGCCGCAGCAAAATAGCCGATGCAATATCATTAACAACACGCTTGTGAGCAGCAGTGAAAATGATTATATTATTACAATACATAATGTAAATTATTATTGACTTACCTTTGGTTTATGTGTTTATTTCTATTGGTATGTTTAAGATCACATTATACTTCAGGTAACATTATCTGGCTATAACAGGACAAAATAGCTGGTGAGGTATAAAATGGCTGCTGTGGTATAAAATGGCTGCCAGCAGAAAGGCTCTTTTCCAATGGACTCTCACAGATTATCATAACTCCCAGCATTTAAATCTGAGGTTAACGCTAAAATGGTCAGCTTCTCTAGATAGACAGACAGATGGCCTTTTAAGTCCTTAAGGATCATGGACATTAATTTGTCTAATGAGCTGCAGATCATGGACATAAAATGAAAACTGCGTTCTAGGTTCACCAAGAGCTGCAGATCATGGACATAAAATGAAAACTGCGTTCTAGGTTCACCAAGAGCTGCAGATCATGGACATAAAATGGAATCTGTATTATAGGTTCACCAAGAGCTGCAGATCATGGACATAACATGGAAATCGTGTTCTATGTTTATCAAGTGCTGCATATCATGGACACAGCATGGAAATGGTGTTCTAGGTTAATCAAGAGCTACAAATCATGGACATAAAATTTTAAAAAAAGCTCACCAAGAACTGTAGAACATGGGCATAACATGGCAACTGTTCTCATGGACATAAAATGAAATTGCCAGAACATTTCTACTCTGCAATATGTGATTTATCACTTTGATAATGGGATAACACTGGCATCATAATAATAACATTATCTGGCTATAACAGGACAAAATGCCTGCCAGCAGAAAGGCTCTTTTGCCATGTCCTTCCACAGATTACCATAACTCTCAGCAATTAAATCTGAGGTTGGCTATCAATAGTTGACCAACTGCTCTAGATACATAGATAGATAGATAGATAGATAGATAGATAGATAGATAGATAGATAGATAGATAGATAGATAGATAGATAGATAATAGATAGATAGCAGATTGATAGATAGATAGATAGATAGATAGATAGATAGATAGATAGAAAGATAATAGATAGATAGATAGATAGATAGATAGATAGATAGATAGAGAGATAAATAGATAATAGATAGATAAATAGATAGATAGATGATAGATAGATAATAGATAGCTAAATAGATAGATGATAGATAGATAGATAGATAGATAGATAGATAGATGATAGATAGATAGATAGATAGATAGATAGATAGATAGATAGACAGATAGATAGACAGGGCTACATAGAACCCACCAACTAGGAAAAGAGGAATATGGGATTCACGTTGGGTGTTCTTCAGATAAATGGTCCTCTTCTGGCCTGCTTCTTCTGTAGTTACCCCAGCTGTAATAACCATAGAACATGGCATTAATTCTATGTCTACCACCCCATTCAATGTCATAAAAACTGCCACCATCAGGTCCCCTCTATCCCCTTCCGATGATAACCTGAAAAAGAGAACATGATAGTTTTCTGTACTTCCTCTTAACATTAAAATAAATGTTGGTAGAAATGATGCCGTTCTGGGTTTCCCGCTTAATTGATGTATTGGGGTATGCTACTAGCGCCCCCTGCTGTTCATTACGCTACTTGCACTATAGAAGAAATACAGGTCCTACAGTTGGATAAAAATACACGATACTGTACTAATAGGTAAAACTGTGTATTGAAAGGAAAATAAAGAGCGGGCAAAGGAAACCTGTAAACGAAATGTATTCTCCAACCAAGCCTATAGAATACTCATTAATTAAGAATTAGATATAAAAACATGGGAATAAGACCCTGTTGCATGGAAGCCGAAAGATAAATACTGACCTTGAACTGTTATATCAGTAATATATATCATGCCACAGCACTCTGCAACTGGGACAATTAAAGGGACAGAGAATAAGGGACCCATTTATTGAACCTTGATTTTTTTCTGGTCAAGTTTTTATAGGGGGAAAACTCAAATTATTTGTGGAAAAATAAAAACTCGAATTATTAGAGATTTATTAGACCCCAAAGCTACTACAAATCTAAATCTGAAAATACGCCATCTCAAACCTGTTGAGGTCATGTAGAAGTAGGGTTGCCATTTTCTTTACTGCCAAACTCCATACAGGGGGGCCATGACATATGGGGGCAGGCTGTGATGTGAGGGGACGTGTCACTGCATCAGGGGGCAGGGCTATGACATGGAGATTGGTCGATCACCATGTCAATCTTAGGAAATCCTGCCCAGTTTTCCTTATTTGGAAAACCAGGCAGTTTTGACCCGTGCAGCCCTTCAAAAAACCAAGCTGTCCGGGTCAAAACCGGACAGGTGGCAACCCTATGTAGAAGTCAATGGCAGATGTCATTGAAGTTATTTCTTGACATTGTGATTTGCTCTGTATAATCCAAAAAAGTTGAGTGTTCGCAGCAACAATTTGATAAAATCGAGTTTACAGAGCATCAATCATACAAAATTAATTGACATTCGATATCATTGCAGAGTTTTTTCACGAAAAATGATTAATAAATGAGTTAAATTCATGAAAAGAAGTTTGGTTGACTTTGTTTTAAGAAAAAAATTTGATTAACTTGAATTGTAAATAGGCCCCTAAGAGTATGCTTTCAATAATGTGCAGCTCCTGGTGTATCTACAAAAGAGCACTCAAGAGAGTTTTTAAAACTCTACTCTTTGATTTTTCTATTTCATCTAAAGTATGGCTCAGTTTTTGGGATATTGAGTAACCTGGCCTGCATGCTGATTGATCAGATCTATGACTTTCAGAACATGAAATATTCAAGGACAGCCTTTACAAATATGGTTAAAAATTATCAAATTGGGCAAACATAGTTGACCTATTTCTGGCCATCTTAAGGAGAACAGGCAATAACGAAAGGCAGGAGGGGATGCAGGTATTGGCACTGGCCTAGCCACACGCCAGCAATGAATCCAACAATGAAAATACCTTCTTATGCATCAAACGGGGTGATCCCAAGCTTTATTCCATGGTGTTCTCAACACTGTTCACAAGATCAAACGTTTCGGGACCGCATGGCCCTTCATCACCCCATTTTTAGGAGAACGACACACTAAAAGCAAATATAGCTTGAAATGCAACACTTTATATAATGAGCTTACTGTACCAATTTAGAGGTTAAACATTTATAAGACAGTAACGATTGAGGCCTTCAAAGTTTTCACAGGAGCTCCCCATCTTGGATTCTGTTAGGAGTGTCAGTGGGACTGCACATGCTCAGTGTGGCCAGCTGTTGTTAAGCTTGGGGGTTGTCAAGCAGAAAATGAGGTTAATCTGTCACATAATATGATGATACAGGGCTGATTATGAAATTCTGGTGCTAATTCTTATATAATAATAATCTGAATTAATCGTCATCAATCTTGTACCATGACAATTATATTGTATATATACAGTAAATTGTGAGTGGGTCCCTAAGCTCAGCTACACAGAGCATGTGCAGTGAATCAGCAGAAAAGAAGATGGGGAGCTACTGGGGCATCTTTGGAGACACAGATCTTTACTGCTAAAGGGCTGTGGTTGCCTTGGGCTGGTACAGAAGCACAAAACATCATGTACAACATTTCTAGCTACTTCTTTAGTTAGGCTTTAGTTCTCCTTTAAGTCTGCTCCTAGAGATACATACTTTAGTTCTCCTTTAAGTCTGCTCCTAGGGATACATACTTTAGTTCTCCTTTAAGTCTGCTCCTAGGGATACATACTTTAGTTCTCCTTTAATTGTGCACCTAGGGTTAGATACTTTAATTCTCCTTTAGTTCTGCACCTAAGGACAGTGGTATAACTATAGAGGAAGCAGACCGGGCAGTCCCAGAGGGGTTTGCTCTATAGCTAACAAGAAGCCCCCCTTCCCCAGCCATTCTCTTACCTGTGGCGGGGAAGTGTGTTGGTACAGGGTGAAAAGTGGGTGGAGTCAGTGTGGGGAGTGGGTGGAGTCAGTGTGGGGAGTGGGTGGAGGCGGGAGGATGGGGATCGGAGTGCAATGGGCCCCTCTGAAGTTTTTTTTGCCCAGCACACTCTAGTTAAGCCACTGCCTAAGGATATTTACTTTGGGAGCCGCTAATACTTGGGCAGGCTCTGCATCACAGTATTTGAATATCCCCATAAATCTTTAAGGCCAACTTGGGCAGCAATTTCTTCCTGTAAAACAAAATCCAAGGACAGCCACATTGTGGGCTATTGATTGTAACTCAAATTTTTAGTGGAAAATGTATTATACCCCAAAACTGCTAAATATCCAAATCCGAAAATACTCCAGTTAAAACCTGTGGAGATCATGTAGAAGTCAATGGTAGTGGTCCCTGAAGATGTTTCTTGACATTGTGATCTGTGTTGGTTTTTGGACGATATCCGATAAGTTCAAGTTGTTGATAAAGTCGGACGACTTGAATTGACGCACAAATTTGTCGCAACCTTTTTTTTCACACTGACTTTTTTGAGAAGGATTATTGATTAATGAGTTACATTTGTGGATGGGAGTTAGGTCGACTTTGTTTTAATACAATTATGATTAAGTTATGAAGTTTTAGTAAATAACCCCCTAAGTGTGCGCTAAATGTACTCTGCTTAGTGACAGCCCCAATGTGGGGGAAAATAGGGAGACTGAGCAATAACAGGGTTTTCCCATTAAATAATAGAATTGTGTGTTGTCTTTGTTCATTTAGCATCTTATTTTGCTTTATTAATACTAATGGAGTGGGTCTTAAGTCAACCAAACTCACTTCTGGTTGGCTTGTCTTTTCTCTGTATAATATTTTGTCTTTTTCATTTCAAAGTAAATGTTATATATTGGATGTCAATTTCAGTATCATTGGCAGGTAGTTTCTGTACATAAACAATATTCCCCAGTGTCCCCAGGTATCTTCTGTCTCTACAGAACCAGGGTTGGGTCAGTCATGTGTATTAGGGAACAAAGAGTCCCCCATTCTTTGATGTCTCTTTGAAGAAACCTAACACTTGTGCCCCTTTATCTGTCTTAGACACCAGTCCTAATTCTTCATGTCACCCAAAGCACAAAAAACAGACTTCTGTCCTTTCATTTAGGATCTATTTATTTAATAATGATCATTTATTAATGTCTTTTATGTAGCTGGAGCCTATTTTGATGAATTCATTTAAAAAGTCTGGTCCTCTTGGGCAGAACAGGGCTACAAAATCCCCCACTGTCATTCAGTGTCAAGACTTCCATTGGGGGAGCCCAATTTTAAATTGCTCAGACTATAGGTCAGGTTGAAATGTAAAAGGGATTCCTCTCCTTATGTATCATAACCTAATAAATAAACCTCCTTTGGTAAAATATTAGGATATCAAAAGTCACCTTGGAGCTCCATGACCTGTAGAAAAGCTCTTGACTTGTGTCTTTATATGGTCATGGAACTTCTCTATGACTTATATTTTATAATATATTTATATATTATATATATTATATAAATTTTTACAAAATGGGGTGCATTAATCATGATATATATATTTCTTGAGGGAAAAAGTTAGAATCATAAATGGTGACCTTTGTGTAACTATCTTGTACACATCAGCTGTCTCTCTATTACAATATTGTCTTTCTGTTATTTAAGACACATTTTTTTAATAAGAATGATGGGTTGGCTGGGCCAGCGGGACACCAGGAAAAAAAATAGGCCCCATCAGCCCAGATCCACTCCCTTCACTCCCTCTGGGCCCCAAAGTCCGACTCTGAAAGAATTCCATTGTAGATCACATCCAGTGCCATTTGTTTGTCCCAGTATATACTCTGTTTATGTTTGTCTCAATATATTTCTGTATATCTCTCTCTAACACACTATACTTACTTATCAATTATCTGCAGTCTGTCTTTTTATGTATATGTCAGTTATATAACTGAACATTCTCTGTGAAGGCCTGAGAATATCTGTATGTACATAAATAATAAGAATATTAATAATGTGTAAATATATGGCTACAAATAACACATGGTTATTTTCTACACATTTTATATAACTGTAATATAATAAAACACATCATCCTTGGCCTATTCTAAGAATGTATTCTAAGACAAACTTGTTAAAACAGAGATTTCTACACAGCACAGAGTTGTTCTACAGTATCAGGTATAAAAAAATATGTATTTAAAGAATAAATACTACAAGTGTAAAAGGGACTTTGAAGTCTTGCCAACTTCTCTCACTCAGTCCTTCATATCATTTCCATAATAACACATAGGTGGTTCTGCTGCCAAGTTAGGTGTCATATGGGACAGTATTCTGGGCAAGATCAAGGGAAACACGTGTCATCAGAATCATCAAAGGACCTCCCTTTTGTGTCCCCAAATCACATCTTTGACCTTGCCAATTCTTTCAGGGTGCATATGTATAAAACAGTGAGACTGACCAATAAACCACGAGCAACAGTACATCAAAGTATTTATATTTTTTCCATTTCCCCCAAAACACATCCTGGACACACCCTTTGTCCCCTGTTGATATAAAGTCTCCCAGGACAGAGTGGACCAACATTTTGCAAAGAGAAACTTTGGGAGACAGACATGACCTATGAGGCTGAAATGGAGCAAATTGTCTCTACCGCACTGACTCTGCAAGATGACTACATCAAATTCACTCCAAAAAACCAAAACATGGCCTGCCACGCTGAAATTATTGGGATATTCCATGATATTCATCCAACTGTGGAAATTAAGGAACCCCACCAGGATAAATCTGTCCTACAAGAGACTCTGGTAGAACTTTACTCTGTTTTGGGAATTCCACAGGAGCCTCAGGTCAGCAAAACCATGAAGTTTGAAGAACCAGAACAACATAAAGAATCATCATCTACTGTCACAAGATCTGACCCCCTAGTCAACAGTCTGCAGTCAACAGGACTGAAAAGTAAGTAAATTGTCCTAATCTATAACCCTGAACGCTGTGTGTCTCTAAAAAATTGATTGTAGCTAGCAATAGATTAATGTTTTACCCATTGCTCCTTAATGATATTATCTGAAATGAGGAGATCTATATTTGCTGTAATAACTAGTAAACCATTGTCCTTAACTCTCTGTAGTGTATATTTTATTATTTCATGGCCATTTCCATTTTCTTCCTTTTAGGGCCATTTTGTGAAGATGAACATAGAGAACTTAAGAAACCACTGATTCAGGCAGAGGACATTGCTCCAGCCACCAGCACCAGATCTAGGAAGAGAACCATTTATTCAAAGGAACAAACCAACTTTCTCCAGAACCAATTTGATCTCAACCCTTATCCAGACTTTGTGAACAGATGCCGTATTGCAAAGATAACCGGCATTCCTGAGCCCAGGATACAGGTAATCTTTTTCTCTAATTTCTCATAATTTGCACATTTAGCATGAGAACTATAGATCATCTTTTGCTTCTTTGATTTAAATTGAACACAACTATAGAGTCAATACTGCAATTTCTGGTACAGAGCGTAATTGTCAAGTAATGCTCGGGGAGCCATTTGCCTTCTAATAAAGTACATGTAAGGTCTGTAAAAAGATGTTTCCAAATATTTAAAGGACACAAATATAACAAATTATATTAGTATATTGAAGTCATACTTGAAAATGCCCACTTTGAAGGCCCTTGTCCCCTAATTTGCAATATCAAACCACTATGCCAGAAGAGAGGTCATATCCACACCACTTCCATGTTCTACAGATTACTAAGAAGGAAGTGGACAAGCCTCTTTGACTATGTAGGATTCCATTTAAGGGGATAACCACTATCATTACAGTTCCAGTACAGAACTAAATAAGAGAATTCTAGGAATTCAAAGGAAGTAAAAAAAAATAAAACTACAGAAGCTGCTTTGGCTTTAGTTTACCTCAGTATAGCTTGCATTGTATTTAGCATCTATTTTATAGCAATACTCTTGATTCTTGTGTTTTCCCAGGTTTGGTTTCAGAACAGAAGAGCCAGACATCTGCCAAGAGCAACCACTTTCCACTCTCCCCAGGGAAGGAAATCCCCAACTTCAGAAGGACCTAGATCTTTCCTCAGTAGAGAAGCACATTACCCAGATGAGTGGGGTCAAGCTCCGAACCCTTCAAATACACAGCCCTACCCAAACTGACTTCTAAAATCACCACACTGACTTGTACTTCAGTAGACTTTTAGTTTTTTAAGGTGGTTTCCAATATCTCATTCAACTGGCTTGAAAAATTGACCTCTTGGGAGAAGACTTTGAATGCAAGCAACGTTATCAATATGTTCTTTACTAAGTGAAGTCATAATGAAGAGGGAGTCCCCACTCTCTTTACTGGTTACTAGCGTATGTTACAGGGGATGTTGACCTATAGTTTAGATGTTTTACTATTTTCTATAATGCTTTTTAATACATAACCCCCTAGATATTTTATTATTTTGATAGAATTTAGTAATAGCCATCATTATATATATATGTATATTATCTGCTATTCTTTTTTTGCCCCATCATTATTTAACGTTTAATAATCTGATGTAACTTTTAAAGGATACTTTCAGTTATTTCCTAGATATTTTATACTATAGCCACACAGGGCATTGATTTAAACTATAGAGGTGGCACAATTATGTATTTAGAAATATAAGAATTGTTAATATATAGTTTGATGTTTTGTTTTTCAATAAAGATGTTATATTATTATTTATAAAACAATGTGGCATGTTGTTTATATATACAATCCTCCTTGTTCTGATGTCAGACATCAAATAAATTCATATATACTCCACAAGATTTCGGGGAGATTCCCATATTCCTTGTCCTTCCTGTTTGCTTCCTATTTCATGGTGGCTGTTGTCCTAATCAAACAATTTGCTTTCCACTATAATGTTGTTATATTCACCAGTGGAAAAAAACATCCCTCAAGCCCAGGAAAATGGAAAGGGGGAGAGATGTGAATGGGAGTGAACAAATGTAAAACGAGGCAAGAAATAGCAGGGTGGAGGAAAATGTGGTAAATAAAAAAAATAATATTTTAAAGTAAAATGAGAAAGTAGTATTTTAATTAATGGTAAAAAGACAAGGGAAATAAGCAGTGGCGTAACTAGTTGTTACTGGGCCCCATAGCAAATTCAATTTAGGGCCCCAAAATATTTATAAGTTGGCCTATTTTACCAAGATATATTAAAATTGCTCATTAATTAGGGTCTCACTGGGCCCCCTACACTCCTGGGCCCCCCTGCAACTGCAGGGTCTGCTTCCTCTATAGTTACGCCCCTGGAAATAAGTAGAGGTGCTAATCACAAACAACAGAACCTGTATATACAAAGATTAATTTGTGGTATTAAACACAGGCAGGAGCCAATTCCATGGCTTCTCTACAAAGTTGTTGAGTGATAGTGTCACAGTGAGGTTACAGCTCCTTTTTGTGTTAAATTGACAGTTTCTTTTACTCATTAATTTCCCCTGAACCAAAAAGTCCAAAAACCACAGCTGTAAGGGAAGCAAATCTAAATTCTGACTTTAGATTCTACCAAGGTCCTTACTTGGAGAGGCAATATAATTTATAGGTGCAGACATATCTTTTTCAAAATCAAATGAACATTTATGTCAATGACCTACCTGTAAATGAAATCTAAAAAAACAGGAAATTGATAAACCCTATTAATCACCAACACATTAAATATGAAGAAATATAGTCTAAACAACATTTGGCAGTATCAGAGCTTTGTTATACAGAATCAGTTTCAATTTAAACAAAAATATGTAAGTAATAACAACAATAATACGACTGATATTTATGTATAATGTTATTGATTTTATTCAACTTAGTTTAAAAACATAAGCTGAAACATTTTTAATTTTACAATAATATTACAAGTATTATGTAATTATTTCTTTGTATTCCCTCCCTATTTAAAATTATACTATTTGAAATGCAGTATAGATAAAATGGAAAATGTGAAACATTTTTTCAAAAATATTTCCCATTTGAATAACACATCGGATATACAGTAAATACCTTTGAAATATTCGAAGTTTCTTTCTCTCAGTCTACATATCATTTCCATAAAAACACAATGTAGATTCTGGAATAAGGAAGGTAAGATCAAGGAGCACTTGAGGGTGTTGCCCTCTTTGCAGAAACATCAAAGAGCTTCTCCTTGCCCCTTAATACACATCTTGGACACACCCACTTTCCATTGGGTATATAAACGAAGCCGTGCTTGTTACCCAGCATTCTATCCAGAAGCACTTAGAGGCGCAGACATGACTTATGATGCTGATCTTGAGGAAATTATCTACACAGCGCTAACCCTACAAGATGACTACCCCATGTTGGCTTCACCTCTGAGGGACCAAGACATGATCTACCCTAATGTCTTTGGGATGTTTCATGATCTTAATCTGACTATGGAAGCCCAAGAAAAACTGCAGGAAGGTTTAATTGAACTTTATTCTGTCTTGGGAATCCCACAAGGGCCTCCTATTAACAGAAGCCAGTGGAAATTAGAATCTGAAAAGGAGACACCATCTTCTGGGATCAGCACTAAGTATCAGGCCAACAACCAATCATCCAAAGGCCGTAAAAGTAAGTGTCTTTCTTAACCAGCACATTTGTTTTCACATTTATAGTAGTATAAATATAGTACATTACTTCCATAGAATGCATTTTATTAACAGTGTTTCTTTTTCTTATTTTCCAAAAGGGCCAATGTATGAAGTGGAGCAGAGGGAAAGCAAGAAGCCCAGAATCCAGGTGACTGATCATCTGCCTCCTGCCAACACCAGATGTAGGAAAAGGACAATTTATTCCAATGAACAAACCCTCTTCCTCCAGAATCAATTTGATCTCAACCCATATCCAGACTTTGTGAGCAGATGTCATATTGCCAAGATAACTAGAATCCCCGAGCCCAGGATACAGGTAACTATGATGTAGCATTTTTTTTTTTAAAATAAAGATGTATTAAAACAAGGTATTCATACAAAGAGAGGCAGATAGCATTACCATATTCTATACTTTGCACTAATTTACAGCTCTTCATGGAATATACTTATGGAATATAATTCCAATCTCTTGCGTGGTCTAATGCATCTGATCCAATGAAACCGCATCTCTTAGTTCCTTATAATTCCTAACTCCAGTTTTATCCCATACGCCAAAGACATACGGGATTGCCTTCTAATAAATTTGGTGAAGTGAATGATGTATAAACTCTATGAATCACTGTGGAATATGTTGGCATCATACTGATTATTATTGTTTTTCACCAGGTTTGGTTCCAGAACAGAAGAGCAAGGCATCTTCCAAGAGCAACATCTTCCCAGAAACCAACTTTCACAGAAGAAAATACTTCTTGAAAAGAACCAAATCCTTGTCCTTCAACTCATCTGAGGACTTTAAGATCAGTTCTATTATGTTTTTAGATGTGCTATCAGCTGCACAATGTTATTCTGGAATCATGGTGTACATTGATGGACAATTGTCTTAATATAATCTGCCAATTCATTTCTTAATTATAATGCACAAAGTTTTTTTTTTTCTTCTGTATTATAGATTTTGTGGCCCTCATCGTTCAACTCAAGGATATTTTGACAGGCCCAGAATGAAGTCCCAATTAAGTTTGCACTGAATTTCATTATTTTTAAGTACTTAATTTTCAAGAATTAAAATTAATATTATAAGCACTTTATTTGACTGTAATGTAGGGTACATAATTACTGAACACGCTCAAAGCAATTATTACTAAAAAATGTATTTTGATATTTAATCAACGTTAGGTTTTCCAATTGTGTTTTTCTGCAATACTATGTAATAATTTTTCATTTTAATAAAAAACAATATTTCGATTAGAATTTGTCTGATGTCATTTATGTTAAAATACAGATGAGGGGTGAAAGAGGAAAAGGACTAATTCAGAGAAATGGAAAAATACTATAAAGTTAAAAATAGATAAGAAAGAAGGGGGTGTGAAGTGAGTTGTAGTTTACATTTCAAATATTTCTGGTAAATTTCCATGAATCTCTCTACCTCCCCTTTCCCAGTTGCCTTAGATAAAACCTTTGGAAATATATATATATATGTTTCTGTCTTTTGGGAGGGTTTGTCAAATATTTACATGCAAGAAATTACTATATCAAAGAAATCTGTTACACTGAAGACTTTTAGGGGCAGATTTATCAAAGGCCGAAGTGAATTTTCGAATTTAAAAACTTCAAATTTCTAAGTAATTTTTGGGTACTTTGACCATCGAATAGGCCAAATTCGATTTCGATTCGAATAGAAAATACTTCACATATTCGACCATTCAAAAATATCAGTCTCTTTAAAAAACTTCGACACTCTGCCACCTTAAACCTGCCGAATTGCTATGTTAGCCTATAGGGACCTCTTAGAACCTATAGGCAGTATTTGGCTAAGTTTTGAGAAGTCGAAGGATTTTTTTGTACGATCGTACGATCTTAAAAATCCTTCGACTTCGAATGTCAGAATACCTTATTCGATGGTCGATTTTCAAAGTTTTCTTCACTTCGAAATTTGACCCTTGATAAATCTGCCCCGTAAGGTATATTATAATATAGTATAATAATAGGGTGGATAATGAACTTCTTTTGTAACTGTTTACCATTAAAATTAATATAACAATTTCTAGATATCTACTCTATTTACAAACCTAATGATATTTGTAAGATGTAAAGTACAATGTGGTTATATTCAACAAAAAGGTAACATATTTCATAAATTAATTTTGACGTATAAAATTCAGCAGGCAATGTTAATGTTTAAATTGGTGAACTAACTGGTCACAATTTAAAATGTTACTATTGAAATGCACATATTTAGAAAAACCACATGGAATGCTAATGACTATAAAACTTTGAAGTTTCTCTTAGACAATCTGCATGTAATTTGCTTACTAGTAATATGCAGATATGTTCTCAGCTATGGTTTAATATGGAATGGGAAGCCTGGGTAAGATCAAAGGGCATTCATGGGTGGAACCCTCTTTTAAGAAACATCAAAAGCCATAATTTGCATTCAGGACACACCTACAATTCCTCTCAGAAATAATATCTGACCCAGAAATAATTGAGACAAACACATGTATTTAGACATTTAATTGGGGCCAAATGAAAGGCTACTAGAAGACTTTATCATGTTATCTCTGCCTTTAATAATATTTTGAAATGTGTTTTCATAGTCTTCATTTTATTCTTTAAATAGTGTTGTTTTTGGAGATGTTTTAAAGTAAAGAAATAAATATGCTTGTGTGGGTATTTCAGAATTAAAAAGGTCCTTAATATTTTTTATCACAATAAATCGTTGTTGTATATTTAACAGAATGTGACATATTCGAACGTTACTTTAATGTGAATGTGCAAAAGAAAGGAATATAATATAATAGTAAATATCATTTCACAGACACAATAATAATTGTTTGATATAACAGACCCAAGAAAAGTTATTATGAAACGTTATTTTTACACAAATTTGATCTTAGAATAAAAAATAAAAAAATCCATTGTATTAAAGGGAAAACATTTGCCACATTGAAGATAGTAATAGTGTGTAATATGCATTTGTTTTTCAATAAAAATATTATTTTGAATTTGTAATTTTCGTTAAACATTTCATTTCAGCAAAGAGAGGGAGGAAAAATTATTTTTACACAAATTAGACCTACAAATAAAAAATATATTGTACAGGTATAGGATCCCTTATCCGGAAACCCGATATCCAGAAAGCTCCGAATTAAGGAATGGCTGTCTTCCATAGACTCCATTTTATCCAAATAATCCAAATTTTTAAAAATGATTTCCTTTTTCTCTGTAATAATAAAACAGTAGCTTGTACTTGATCCCAACTAAAATATAATTAATCCTAATTAGAAGCAAAACCAGCCTATTGGGTTTATTTAATGTTTAAATGAATTTCTAGTAGACTTAAGGCATGAAGACCCAAATTATAGAAAGATCCGTTATCCAGAAAACCCCAGGTCCCAAGGATTCTGTATAACAGGTCCCATACCTGTATTATAAACAGAAAATGTAAGATTTATGTTAATATGATACAGTTAATACTTAATATTCCAGGAGAAAATATTTGTAAGAAGCAGTTTGGCACACCACATTGGTTTTCTATATTTTACTAATGCAGATCACTGAAAACCTTTGGAATTTAAACAATTTCTCCTACACAATCTACATTTCATATCATAGTAACTGCTCCCCCATAATGTTTGATATGGAAAGAGAAGACTGGGTAGAAATCAAAGGGCAGGAGTGTCACCTTTTTTTAAGAAACATCAAAGGGGAGCTCTTTGTTCCCCAAAATACAACCTGAATACACATAGTCTTCTCTGAAAAATAAACTACACCAAAGACTCTTGTTAAATTGGACCACAAAGAAGCTCATAGAAGATCTGAACCCCTGAAGGACAAAAATATGGCCTGCCCCAGCTTTGTTAAAATTGTCATGAAAGTTAAAAACTATAACATATATATAAAACTTAAAAACTATAACATATATATAAATATATTGCACAATACTCTGTATACAATCAGGAAATACTATAAGTAGTACTTAGTAAAAATGTAAGTAACTGTAAGAAGAAATAATTATACACAATATATACACCAGAATATAATGTAGTGTAATATACTGTACATAAAAATATGATGGACCCAGTTATAAACTGTCATCGATGATAAGTGATATTTTAAAAAGAAAGGAAAAGAAAAATAAACAATAATACAAGCATATATAGTTATCCGGAAACGCGTTATTCAGAAAGACTCCATTTTATCCAAATAATCCAAATTTGTTAAAATAATTTCCTTTTTCTGTGTAATAATAAAACAGTCGCTTGTACTTGATCCCAACTAAGATATAATTAATCCTTATTGGAAGCAAAACCAGCCTATTGGGTTCATTTACATGATTTTCTAGTATACTAAGGGACCCATTCACCAAGCTCGAGTGAAGCATTCGAAGTAAAAAAACTTTGAATTTCGAAGTGTTTTTTGGGCTACTTCGACCATCGAATGGGCTACTTCATCCTTCGACTCCAACTTTGAATCGAAGGATTCGAACTAAAAATCGTTCGACTATTCGACCATTCGATAGTCGAAAGTACTGTCTCTTTAAGAAAAAACTTCGACCCCCTAGTTCGCCACCTAAAAGCTACCGAACTTAATGTTAGCCTATGGGGAAGGTCCCCATAGGCTTGGCTAACTTTTTTTGGTTGAAGGATATTCCTTCGATCATTGGATTAAAATCCTTCGATCGTTGGATTAAAATCCTTCGATCGTTGGATTAAAATCCTTCGAATCGTTCAATTCGAAGGATTTAATCGTTCGATCGATGGATTATTCCTTCGATCGTTCGATCAAACTTTTTGCTCAAAATCCTTCGACTTTGATATTCGAAGTCGAAGGATTTTCATTCCCCAGTCGAATATCGAAGGTTAAGTAACCCTCGATATTCGACCCTTGATGAATTTGCCCCTTAAAGTATAAAGATCCAAATTACTGAAAGATCCATTTTCCAGAAAGCTCCATTACAGAAAGGCTGTCTCCCATAGACTCCATTTTATCCAAATTTTAAAAACAATTTCCTTTTTCTGTGTAATAATAAAACAGTATCTTGTACTTGATCCCAACTAAGATATAATTAATCCTTATTGGAAGCAAAACCAGCCTATTGGGTTTATTTAATGTTTACATGATTTTCTGGTAGACTTAGGGGCAGATTTACTAAGCTCGAGTGAATTTTCGAAGTTAAAAAAGTTCGAATTTCAAAGTAAATTTTTGGGTACTTCAACCATCAATAGGCTATATTCGACCATTCGACTTTGATTCGAACTATTCGAAGTAAATATCAATCGAATATTCGACCATTCGATAATCGAAGTACTGTCTCTTTAAAACAAATTTGACTTCATACTTCGCCAAATTAAAGCTACCGAAGTGCAATGTTAGCCTATGGGGATCTTCCAGAGCACTTTTCTAAGTTTTGTTTGGTCGATCGATCGCTAAAAATCGTTAGTTTCGAACGATTTAATTGTTCGATCAAACGATTTCTATTCGATCATTTGAAGGGTTCGAATTCGAGGGTCAAATTTCTAAGTTTTTTTCACTTCGAAATTCGACCCTTAGTAAATTTGCCCCTTAAGGTACGAAGATCCAAATTACAGAAAGAACCATGTTCCGGAAAGCCCTAGGTCCTGTAACAGGTCCCAAACATGTAGTTTCATGAGAATCTACATCAACCTAGAAGAAAAATAATTATAAAATGTTTTACTGTTTTAACTGTTTCTAAATTAAAAATATAACTATTTACCCAAGGAAAGTTTTTGGAATTTAATGATATAGATTTAAAAAATATATAAATGGTTATACTGAAAAATAACAGAAAGGTTACTATATGTTACTTATTTACAAACATTTCTGGTGCACTAAATTGAATTAAAACTCAATATCGTGAAATTTAAATGTTCTGAATATACAGCTAAAGAGCCAAAAAAGTATTTTTTTTATACAAATTTGACCTATAAAAGTATTTTTTAAACAGATATAATAACTCATTGTATGAAGATATGTGTTAATATGATGCAGTTAATGGTTTAAAGTCCAGGAGAAAATATGTATTTTTTAAAACCAGTTTATGACCAATTTCTTCGCAAACATTCAGATTTTTTAAAAGCTAAAAAACTATTTGCATGTCATTATCATACATAACAGTTCACCTTTTATGTTTGATATGAAGAAAGAAGGCTTGGTAAGAATCAAAGGGCAAGAATGTCTCCCTTTTTTAAGAACATCAAAGGAAAGCTCTTTGTACCCCCAAAATACACCCTGAATACACATAGACTTATCTGAAGAAAATACTATTATTATACTCAAAGACACTTGTTGAATAGAACCGCAAAGCCCTCATAGTAGAAGATTTTGATCTTGTCTCAACCTCTGAGGGACAAAAATATGGCCTATCCCAGCTTTGAAAAACTGCCATAAAAAAATAAAACTGTCATAAAAAAATAAAACTGTCATAATCATAAAAAGTACAACCTAGGATAAACTGCTTCAAAACATCTAATATACCCATTAACCCAATGAAAATGACTGATGATAATAAATTCTAGATTTTTCCAAGTCATATATATATTGATATTAATTTAGATTAAATGTATTTAATTGATATATTTTTTAAATAACAGAACAGTTACTATATGTAATATATGTATATATGTGTAATTTGCTTAATGGTTTAGATGCAGTTTTGTGTCTGTCCATATCATTAGTATAGGATTCATTATTTAGTTACATTCAAAAATCCTGGATTTGGTGTCTAATTTACTAATTAATATATATATAGGCATGAAATGCATTAGGTATATATATATATATGACTAGATTTAAATGATAAAAAAAACACTTTTGTAAAAGCATTTATAGTGATATAACAATTCAACAGAAGATACAAATGTATATTAAACTTTATCTTACATTTTTAAACTTTTATACATTTAGGGGCAGATTTATTAATGTTCAAGTTGTGTTTTCGAGGTTATTTTTAAGTTTTCGAGAGTCAAAAACAGATTTTTCGGGTTAAAAAAAACCCTTGAATTTTCTGAGATTTAAATTCACCATCTAAAACCTGTCAAGGTCATGTAGAAGTCAATAGCAGAGGTCCCTTGAACCATTTGTAGATGTTGATAGCCTTCCCTTCATGATGGTCCAGTTTTTCTGGAGGGTTTCACTCAAAAACTTAATTAGTTCAAACAATTCAAGTTTTTTTTATTTTCTCTGAAAACTCGAATCAGTCGAAGAATCTAGTTTTTGGGTTGTTGACCCTGAACTCGCTGTTTCAAGTTTTTTCTTCAAACTAGTTTTAAACCAGGTTGAAACTAAGTTTAGGAAAACTAAACCCCCAAAATAAATAATTAAGCAACGGATTACATCTCTGACCTTGAGCCACCAATTTGTGATGGTCTGTGCGTTAGAAAAATTCAACAATAGTTGTAAGTCCCTCCAAAACCAGATACAAAAATATTTATTAGGACACAGTAGAAAATGGTCTACGGGTTTCGTGCCTGTTGGGGTACTTACTCATAGGTCTGTGTGTTGCCTCAGAGATCACCTGACCAGAAATACTGCAGCTCTAACTGTAACAGGAAGAGATCACCTGACCAGAAATACTGCAGCTCTAACTGTAACAGGAAGAGATCACCTGACCAGAAATACTGCAGCTCTAACTGTAACAGGAAGAGATCACCTGACCAGAAATGCTGCAGCTCTAACTGTAACAGGAAGAGATCACCTGACTAGAAATACTGCAGCTCTAACAGTAACAGGAAGAAGTGTGGAAGCAAAAGACGGAACTCTGTCTTTTAATTAGCTTGTGTGACCTAACATGTATGGTTTGTTTGCTTTGTTTGTGTGCACCGTGAATAATACAATCCCAGGGGGCAGACCTCGGCAGCTTTTACTTGGTGCAGTTTTGTATTAGAGTTTTTTTATGGTTTTTACACTAATGTAAGTCATTTCTAAGCCACCAATTCTGAACCCAAAAAAAATGTTCATCTAAAGAAAAAGCATCTAAACAGGAACAGCCTAATGCATTTCATGCCTAGGCTTATGATTCAGTGCATCTGTTGGCACAAAACATGTAAGGCTTTTTCTTTGAATAAACGTTTTTTTAACTGCACCACCTTGATTGTTTTGGTCCAGTCTTGTGCTCACCTATACAACTTTGGAATAACACGATTAATAAGAGACCGAAGAC
This sequence comes from Xenopus laevis, assembly GCF_017654675.1. Taxonomy (NCBI): domain Eukaryota; kingdom Metazoa; phylum Chordata; class Amphibia; order Anura; family Pipidae; genus Xenopus; species Xenopus laevis. Next base: position 153,197,505 of record NC_054375.1, read on the forward strand.
TTTGGTCCTACTCCAGTATGTGCTACTAATAGATTGTAAAGACTCTTTATTCTGAATACTTCTAATTTGGTACCTTGGCCTCACTCCTCCCTTTTTTACCTCTTACTTCTTCCTTCTGTCTTTGTACTTGTTTGTAATTTAAAAATCATGCTAAAAAACCTTTTAAAAAAAGGAATAAAAACTCTTTAAAAAGATACAATTTTATTGATTACCAAGTAATATTACAAAATTATAATACATATATTTATATCATTAAATGACAACCATTGCCTTAAAATAAAACTAATTAACTACAAGTATTGTCATGTGATTCATTAACTGTACTCTATATAATACAATACAGTGAAAAGAAGTGCCGAAAATAAGTATTTCTTTCTAAAAAAAGGAATAAATAAATGATAAATAAGTTGAAATACTGATTATACATACTGCATATGTTGGTGGTCATTTATAGACTAAAGATCCATACCTTCAGTTAATGAGCCATATTTATATAAAGGGTAATAATATTATAGAGGGATGGGACCTATTATCCAGAATAGACCTTAAGTCTAGGTCTATGTAAAGTTTAGGCCTATATAAAAATTAAATAAACCAATAGGCTGGTTTTACTTTCAATAAGGATTAATTATATCTTAGTTGGGATCAAGTACAAGCTACTGTTTTATTACTACAGCGAAAAAGGAAATCATTTTAAAAAATTTGGATTATTTGGATAAAATGGAGTCTATGGGAGATGGCCTTTCTGTAATTGGGAGCTTTCTGGATAACAGGTTTCATTTGGCTGATAATAAGTGTCTCAAGAACAAATGTCATTGCAGTAACTTTGTCATTGGGTCCAGGAACATGTAAGGGAGCATTTCAGTTTATCCCCACAAATCTGGATACTGGGATTCTCTGAAGATAAAGCATTGAGGTTCTTCTGCAGATGATGATCTCTTTTCTTGGGGAACCTGAGAATTGGTGCCTCTGAGCAGATGCCTGGCTCTTCTGTTCTGGAACCAAACCTGGTAGAGACATTAAGACAAAGGAATTAATAAAAAAAGAGAGCACAACAAATGAAAGGTTTGGGTTAGGGTCAGGGTTAGGGTTATGGTTAGGGTTATGGTTAGCGGAGACCAAAATACAAGGCAACAAAGAAAGTATTGATCTAAAATCAAACACACACGCACATATATATATATATATGGTAATAAATATACTATAGACTCTTGTTTAGGAAAATATATAATTTATATTGATATTAATGTTGACATTATTAAACTATTTCCTAGCACAATGGGAAAATAAATGAAAGGTTTGGGTTAGGATTATGGTTTTGGTTATGGTTAGTTAAAGGAAAAATACAAGGCAACAAAGAAAGTATAGAGCAAGTATTTAACAAGGTGGCTAGAATTATAATCTAAAATCATATATATAAATGAATAAAAAAGGAAAATATATAATAGATATTAATATTAATAGCTATTTCCTAACACAATGGGAGGTCATAGGTTTCAGAATATCTATGGTAAATAAGAACATTACTATCTTAATGAAGATTTGTTTCTCTAAAAAAATAAATATCATGATATAAATTTCACATGAAATATAATAATTACCTGTATCCTGGGCTCTGGAATTCCAGTTATCTTGGCAATGTGGCATCTGCTGACAAAATCTGGATAGGGATTGAGATGAAATTGATTCTGGAGGAAGAGGGTTTGTTCCTTTGAATAAATGGTTCTTCTCCGACACCTGTTGGGTGCTGATGGTAGGAAGTGATCCGTCTCTATTCTGGGCTTTTTACATTCCCTCTGCTCCTCTTCACAAAATGGTCCTGGAGACAAAAGAAGGGAAAAATTATATAAAATATAGCTCATCATTTGAATTATATTAGGATTGTACAGCCAGATCTACAGTTTTGAGCTTAATTGGAAAGTAACCAATGGATCAGAAATGGGCAAGAAAGCTCTCTTCTATGGTAAAGAAGACCATACCCATTTATAAAGTACACAAATCCCAGAATATGTTCTACCATATAATGTAATTTATAACTGTGCAAATTTAGGATTAAACATTTTTAAGAAACAGAAAATACCAGGTAAAGTATAATTAAATTGATTTATCTAACTACCATATGACTAAGATAGAACCAAAATGTTTAGAATAGATGAGGACACTTACGTTTACAGCCTTTGGATGTCTGATTGCTGGCTGGCTTGGTGTAGATACCAATAGATAGTGTCTTCTTGGGTTCTAGGAGATGATGCTTCATGCTTCTGTTTAAACAAGGATCTTGTGGGATCTCAAGGACAGAATAAAGTTCCCTTATAGTCTCCTGCAAGATTCCCTGGTTTTCCACCCCTGGATAAGAATCAGGAAATATTGCAAAAAGACTGGAGCAGGATTTGGTTTGGTCCCTCGGTGGTGGACAGAACACAGGATAGTCATCCTGTAGGGTCAGTGCGGTGTAGATAATTTGCTCAAGTTCAGAGTCACAATTCATGTCTGTGCTTCTAAAGGCCTCTGAGTAGAATGCTGGCTCTTCACGTTCAGGCAGAGTTTATATCTCCATAAAGAAGTGGGAGTGGCTAGGATATGATTTGGGGAACAAAGAAAACTCCTTTGATGTCTCTACAAAGGGGTTTATATGACACCTGTACCCCTTGATCTTTCTCAGACTTCATGTGGCCCTTTAGGTGCAGAGCCACCATTGTGTTATTATGTAGATTTGGTGACAGACATCACAGTTAGTAAGTCTTCACAATCCTTATGTGACCTATCTTGCCTATCTTGGTTAATGAAATAACCACACTTGCCATTTAAATATAACTTTTATATTTATTATTATACAGTAAATGGTCTAGTTTTATTCTGTTCCTGGGTGTTTCTGGATTACTAAATATATAAACAGTACACATGGAACCCTATTACATTTTATGACCTTCAAGAAATCATGGATGAAGATTTTTAAACAATTTTCCAAAATTAATAAACATGTAAAATAGTTTTTATTTGATTCTGCTACCTTATTACATGTTTGGGAAAAGTATGTGAAAGAATAATACATTTACATTTTTTCAGGTGCTGTATAGTTATTATTTATATAAGCAGCTTCATTCTTTTATTCTGTTGTTCATTTTGGGGTATACTAAATAAAAATAAACTTTTTCCAATATAAACTTATAAAAAGGAAAGAGATAAACAAGAGAATCCTACAGGGACAACAGGAAAATGAAATAACTGGGGAAACTATGATGTGTTTGGTATATAAAACCCAAGGAGCCCCTATGTCCATAAATCTGGCCATTTTGTCTTCTATAGATGCCTTCATCTTTTCCATAGTCAAAATTTGCTGAATTGTACCGAAAATCAAAGCTGTCCCTCAGGCAGAGAGGCAAGAGTCCATTTGACCACAGGAAAATGAAAAGGTCTGCATGTAAATTCAGAATATTGTGATTTAAACAGTTTTTATACAGAATTCTTTAGCTATGGGACAAGTCCACCGAATATGTATTAAGGTGTCTGTGTTGGGACAACCCCTAAAACAGAGTAGTAGGGTAATTTTTTTTCAATAGTTTGAATGTTTAGTTTCTAGTGCAAAGTCTAGTTTCCCAAATATTGGAGAAGTCATTTGGACTTATGTTATCCGGAAACCCATTATACAGAAAGCTCTGAATTACGGAAAGGCCATCTCCCATAGACTCCATTTTATCCAAATAATCCATATTTTTAAAAATGATTTCCTTTTTCTTTGTAATAATAAAACAGTCGCTTGTACTTGATCCCAACTAAGATATAATTAATCCTTATTGGAGGCAAAACCAGCCTATTGGGTTTATTTAATGTTTACCTGATTTTCTAGTAGACATAAGGTATAAAGATCCAAATTATAGAAAGATCCGTTATCTGGAAAACCCCAGGTCCTGAGCATTCATGATAACAGGTCCCATACCTGTACAACATATGTAGAATCAAATCCAGTTGCCTTGAAAAAGGCTATATATTCTGGACAAACTACCTGTTCCATTTGGAGAAATTTCAGGTTTTAAAAATGGATAAGATGAAATTAGAGCCTGAATGTGAAAAACAGTTGATAAAAAGTTTAACCTGAGTTTAACATTATTGTTCTCAATGAGGAAAATCATATAAAAATTGGAGAAACTAAAAAGATTTAATGGCATTAAGACCTAAAGTGAAGCTCCTGGGGTGCAAGTCTGGTGGGAAGGAGGGGTTTTTCTTATTTATTATCTCTATAAAAAGTTCCATGAGCATAAAAAAACATTTTATTATTGTTCAGATATATCTTTATTCCTAAAAACATACACAAAAATACAATATAAAATACATTAAAAAATTCATTCCTATGGGATATTGAGAATCGTTTTCATCAAACACTGATCTCAGACTTTCACCCAATGATAAAAACACTTCTAAAAATCCCGTCAAAATGAATAGAAAGTAGGTGAGTATTTCCTCTGTGAGCTCTAATCTTACATTTGATACATTTGCCCCATAATGTTTTTGTTAATTTTTTAACAAAATTTGGTTTTTCTTTTCACACACATGAGACAGTGTGAAACATCAGAATTTAAAATATATATTATAGTAACATATGTACTTAAAATGTATGATTTTTACCTTTCCTTTCCCTCAATTTCTTCCTTTAAGTTTTTCACCTAAAGACTTTGAAGACGGAATTCTTTAACAGTTACCAAAGGTCCATGATTAGGTGTGAGGTTTAGAAGAAGATGTCTGGATAGGAAGAAGGGGAACAAGTGTCACCTCCACTTTAAACATCTTCAAATGTCAAAGTGGATCCATTTGATCTCCAATATACATTCTAGTCACACTCTTCTGTGAAGATACAGAATACCTGGAGACGGCGGTAACTGATATATTTCTTACTCTCAATAATATCTAACAATAGTTGCACGATTGTTCTTAAATGGAATTATAGAGACAAAACATGATGTAGATAAAATATATTTCATCTAAGGAAGTTATTTGCTCAATTAGACAGAAGCCTCAATCCAATAGGCTCTTCAGACCTAATAAATGTGGTCATTGTTTCCATGACTAAGAGCTCTAGGGGCATGAAATGCGTAGGGCCTTTAGGAGATGTTATTTTTTAATGTAAACCAAGAAGCTGAGCTTTTAAACTTTATATTGTGGTCCTGTTGATTTTCTAGTGTGCATGAAGCCTCTTTCAATGGTATTGCTGCCACAGTTCGGGCGCTGTAATTGTTCCCCATGAATAGCGTGCAAAGCTGATTAAACAGGACAGGCTTGGGACCATGACCAAAGGCAGTGAAGAATGTAGAGGTTCCAGAGAAGGGCAACTAAGAAATCTTAGCTATGAGGAAAGACTGGCCAAATTGGGGATGTTCACGCTGGAGAAGAGGCGCTTAAGGGGTGATATGATAACTATGTATAAATACATAAGGGGATCATATAATAATCTCTCTAATGCTTTATTTACCAGTAGGACTTTCCAGCTGACACAAGGTCACCCATTCCGATTAGAAGAAAAGAGGTTCCAGCTAAATATTGGGAAGGGGTTTGTTACAGCGAGAGCTGTGAAGATGTGGAATTGTCTCCCTGAATCAGTGGTACAGGCTGATACATTAGATAGGTATAAGAAGGGGTTGGATGGTGTTTAGCAAGTGAGGGAATACAGGGATATGGGAGATAGCTCATAGTACAAGTTGATCCAGGGACTGGTCCCATTGCATCTTGGAGTCAGGAAGGATTTTTTTTACCTCTGAGACAAATTGGAGAGGCTTCAGATGGGGTTTTGTCTTCCTCTGGATCACCTGGCAGTTAGGCAGGTTATACTGTATATAGACTTAAAAGGTTGAACTTGATGGACGTGTGTCTTTTTTCAATATAATTTACTATGTCTTAAAATGTTACTATGTCAAAATACCCAATTTGGGCCACAACAGTTAAAAGCAGGGCCAGAACTAGGGGTAGGCAGAAGAGGCAACTGCCTAGGACACAACCAAAGGGGGGCGCTGTGCAGGTACCTGTCTTCTGCCAACCACATGTTCGCTGCTCTGCCCTTCCTCCCCTCCTGGCACTCTCTCCCCTTGACCCCACTGCTGACAATCTCTCTCCTCCCCTTGGACCCCTCCCCTCCGTCACTCTCTCACCCTCCCTCCCTTCCAGTGATCTGCGCATGCGAGTGCACACTGTGCTCCAGGGACATGCGCACAGAACGCGCGCACGGAAAGGGGGGGAGCACAGTGGTGGGCCCGGTCGCCTAGGGCGTCCGGTCCGTTTGGCCCGGCACTGGTTAAAAGAGTCAACACAACTGACTTAATATGCTCACGTATTTGGAACAAACATTATAGGGCATTTCACAAAAGTTACCACACAAACACATATATTATTTCTATATGAGACTATATTGACCTATTCTACTATAGCTGTAGTTTCTCTTCTGGAGGGTCTGAATCAGGTTCAGTGGAAACAGTAAACCAACACAATTTCATAAAAAGGAATAATTTCTCTAAAATTCAAAATTGTAGATGACAAAATCTACAGTTTTTCTTTCTTTTGTTCCTGTACGTGTTTTGCTTTGAATTCAAACCGGGTACACCCTATCACATCTCCTAAAACGTGTCAATCCCTTGAGTGGATTTTTCCACCCACTTTGAAGGACCTTTTCTACCCAAACACCTGTATATTTTTATCCTAAGTAGGAGGCTTTCCTCATGACACCTCAAAACAATCATAAAGCTGAGGGTGAATATGGCAGCCTTTGATCTCAAGTAAAAAACAATGGCTGCAATACATACTAATATGTAGGAGTGTAGTATCTAAGTGTCACCTTTTACTTCAATATATTGAAGCAACAAAGAACAAACAAAATGACAGTTGCCTGTCTAAGGCAGAAATAAATATGTTGGTAACCTGGTAGACGCAGTTTTAATAAATCAAGTATTGCTTTACTGGAAACTGTTTCTATGACCTTTCATGTTCCTTAACCATTGGGGGTTCTAAAATGGTGGAATAGGGACACAGCAAGGGTGACATTTGTTGTGAATGCTCTTTTGCAGATTCAGAGATCGCAGTTCACTGCAGCCATCTTCCTGGTCTTCGTGTCTTCTTCCGACGCTTCTGCAATTTCCGTCTATTTCGGCGCATGCGCAGTTGTCGCGAACAGAGAAATTGCTCCAACTATCAATGCACCGCGTCACCGGTCTCTGTCTCAGATTACTGAAGACATTATCCCTTATAATACATGAGTGATACTCAGAGTTCCCTGTATAACTTAGCCTGCAGCCTTGTGCCTTTATATGGTCACAGAACAACCCCTCAGTGACTTCTAATATCCTTATCATTTACAGTAGGGGGTACATTATCCCTTATAATACATGAGTGATACTCAGAGTTCCCTGTATAACTCAGCCTGTAGCCTTGTGTCTTTATATGGTCACAGAACAACCCCTCAGTGACTTCTAATATCCTTATCATTTACAGTAGGGGGTACATTATCCCTTATAATACATGAGTGATACTCAGAGTTCCTTGTATAACTCAGCCTGCAGCCTTGTGCCTTTATATGGTCACAGAACAACCCCTCAGTGACTTCTAATATCCTTATCATTTACAGTAGGGGGTACATTATCCCTTATAATACATGAGTGATACTCAGAGTTCCCTGTATAACTCAGCCTGCAGCCTTGTGCCTTTATATGGTCACAGAACAACCCCTCAGTGACTTCTAATATCCTTATCATTTACAGTAGGGGGTACATTATCCCTTATAATACATGAGTGATACCCAGAGTTCCCTGTATAACTCAGCCTGCAGCCTTGTGTCTTTATATGGTCACAGAACAACCCCTCAGTGACTTCTAATATCCTTATCATTTACAGTAGGGGGTACATTATCACTTATAATACATGAGTGATACTCAGAGTTCCCTGTATAACTCAGCCTGCAGCCTTGTGTCTTTATATGGTCACAGAACAACCCCTCAGTGACTTCTAATATCCTTATCATTTACAGTAGGGGGTACATTATCCCTTATAATACATGAGTGATACTCAGAGTTCCCTGTATAACTCAGCCTGCAGCCTTGTGCCTTTATATGGTCACAGAACAACCCCTCAGTGACTTCTAATATCCTTATCATTTACAGTAGGGGGTACATTATCCCTTATAATACATGAGTGATACTCAGAGTTCCCTGTATAACTCAGCCTGCAGCCTTGTGCCTTTATATGGTCACAGAACAACCCCTCAGTGACTTCTAATATCCTTATCATTTACAGTAGGGGGTACATTATCCCTTATAATACATGAGTGATACTCAGAGTTCCCTGTATAACTCAGCCTGCAGCCTTGTGCCTTTATATGGTCACAGAACAACCCCTCAGTGACTTCTAATATCCTTATCATTTACAGTAGGGGGTACATTATCCCTTATAATACATGAGTGATACTCAGAGTTCCCTGTATAACTCAGCCTGCAGCCTTGTGCCTTTATATGGTCACAGAACAACCCCTCAGTGACTTCTAATATCCTTATCATTTACAGTAGGGGGTACATTATCCCTTATAATACACGAGTGATACTCAGAGTTCCCTGTATAACTCAGCCTGTAGCCTTGTGCCTTTATATGGTCACAGAACAACCCCTCAGTGACTTCTAATATCCTTATCATTTACAGTAGAGGGACCAGGAAAGAGAAGATCCAATGTCCTCCAATACCAGAGCTTATAGATTTGGCTTTGGCATCAGCAAATTATCCTGCACTTGGCTTTCTGATATAGAGTCACTTTTGGGCTCTATATAACTATTAGAGAAGAGTTTTAGGATTCACATTTAGGCACAGGCATCATTATGTAGAATGAACCAGATTGGGTCTATAAACAAGACAAAATGGGAAACATCAAACATCACATGTCATAAGCCAAAGTAGCATTTTATTGTTTCTGTAAGGCACATTCTTCCAAATCACATATAAAAGCAGTATCAGAGGATTGTTAATAAATGTGTATATAATGAGATTCAACCCAACAGGGTATGTAGGTAAGTACCAGTAGCCCCTGGCTATAGACACTGCAGGATCAGTAACTGGAGCGAAACACAGCTTAGAAAATTGGATCACCATGATTTGTGGACTAATGATTGGCTGAGTTGCAAATGGCTCTCAAAATGATGTGTGGCACCCCCTACAGCCTGAAGCTGATTTGGGCAAGTTGTTTGAAGCCCTTCATCTCATTAGCCACACTCATGTGCAACCAACTTCCAGTCATGGCCCTGGCCGAGGGCCACTCGCATCAGTACTGGCTCCAGTTGGGCCCAATCCCGATCCTTAAAATCAATGCCATGGATTAATTACATCATGACTTATGTATTTGTTTTGCACTTTCAAATCTTTTTGTTCTTAGCAGCTCAATATACTATTAACCCCTCCCTCCCCTTGTGACAGAGGTAATGTTGCTAAATATTAACCATGGTCATCTAAAAAAGATTAAAAATGAAAAAAAATAGGTGATCAAGTAGCAGCAGATAAGGCATGGAAGTTTAAGGAGAATAACGAGTCTAGTAACCCATAGCAACATAGCAACCAATCAGCAGTTTGCTGTTTTACAGCAAACATCTAATTGGTTGCAAACTTTGTGTCTTTGATTACATCCCTCTATTGGTGCTGTAGGACATTTCTGAAGCCCCTACTAGAACATTGTTTCTTTTAAAGTGGACCCGTCACCCAAAAAAATTATTCAAAATCCTATTTTATCACATTAGTCAAGCAAAATGAACTTTAATTACACTTTATAAATTATTTGAATCTTGTTTCCTTCAGTCTGGGAATTCATAATTATAGCAAACAGGCAGCAGCCATTTTGTGGACACTGTTATTAAGACAAGCCTTGTATCTTCTCAGAATCTTGTTTGTGCACCAGAATGGGGGACCTGATGTCCATCCCCATGCCCTGGTTACACAATGAAATGGTTAAGAGAACTGGGGGAACGTGGGGAGAGCAGTGACATGTAGGAAGTGCTGAATGGAAAGTGAAAGCAATTGTCTGCCCCGCCTCTATGCCTAGGCATAGAGGCGGGGCAGACAATATTTGATTGACAGCTGAGATTTTTAAATGAGTTTACAACAGCTATGAATGCTTTAATAAAAAATAGAAATTGGATTTCATGTGTAATTTGAAAAGGACTTTTATTGTACAGATTTTTGTGTCTGGGTGACGGGTCCACTTTAAAGAGATCCAAAAGTCTTCCATAAAATTCTCACTCTATATCAAAATCCGAAAATATCTCATTCTTTTCTGAAATCTACTCCGACCAAATCCGAATGGGTTATTTCCCCTTATTTATCAATACATTTTCCCGAAAAATTCCAGTGCGGTAAAAAAACTGTATTGAAAATTTGAATTGTACGATTTTTTTCGGATTTTCTTCCTAAAAACCACGAAATCTTCCGATTATTGCAGCAAACCTTCCCCCGTTGACTTATAAACAACCTCTGCAGGTCTTAGATGCTGGATTTTCAGATTCTGACTTTTTCCATCCTCGGGGTATAATAAATCCCAAAACAATTTTTTTTTTTTCACTAAAAATTCAGATTTTATAGTAGAAAAAAAAAAAATCTAATTTTTTGAGTTTTTGTCAAAGTGTCAGTTCCCTAACTTAAAGGGATAGTGTCATGGGAATTTTTTTTCGCCCCAAAACACAGCAGCTAATAGTGCTGCTCAAGCAAAGTTCTGCACCGAAATGGGGCTAGACAAATTGACAGTTTCCAGGTACACCCAGTCATGTGACTTGTGCTCTGATAAACTTCAGTCACTCTTTACGTGCAAAGGAATTCTCTAGTAAGAGACCACGCCATTGGTGCCTCATGGAGGTGTAGGATCAGTAGTTCTTCAGCTGCTTAACCATGCAAGAACCTAAAATCCAACAGCAGTTGCTGGAGAAGGCAAGATGGCTACAAAGCACCTCTAAAGAAAACTTTCTGAGTCACCAGGGGATGCCGCGTAAATTGGCACCATGGGCTACATGTTAGTGCTGGGAAAAGAGAATGACACTAACTGGAGATTATTCTGAACTGGTCTTTGCTCAGGACCTGGAAGTTGAGGCCCCTGTAGGATGTAGGATCAGCTTTCCTAAAACTCCTACAAGTCTCATATATAGACTGCAGCACGGGGGGCAAGGGTTCGAAACCTGCAGTCTCCGCAAGGCAGTGGTTATACCTCCACTGTTCCCTTTCTAGTCGGTGCAAGTACTTAAGGGGCAGTCCATCTCTCAGGTGTTTCTTCAGCTCTTCACGGGACTCAGAAAGCATTTTGTTCGGTGGCGGCAACTGGCATTTACCCTCGAGCACCGCTAAGAAGAACAGAACCTGACAGTTGAACAGTGGGAAGGGAACTACTATTTTACAAGCCCCAATGAAGCACAAGGTGGGGTAACGGGCATGGATCAGGTGCCTGTAGAGTGGTGGAATATGGCCTTGTCCCATATCTGGACCTAAGAACTCCTCCTCTTCCAGTAAATTAACCGACTGCTCCTTGGATAGTCGAGATTCCTGAGGATGTTCATTTGCACCCAAAGTTTCCTTGGAAGATTCCGGATGTCCATTACTTGCTGTTTTCTCAGAACACCTCTTTCCCTCACAAGGCACCAGAAAAGGGTAACTGTATTTGTACCCAGTACAGAATATTAAAGTATCTGCCTTCAGCTCAGTCCCATCCTCAAAGGTCAGGGTGTGGGGAGCAACAGAGGCCAAAGCAGGAGCCAAAGACATATTTTTGGGGAGAGCCCACTGCAGGGGAGGACCACGGTGGCTCAGCGTGACCTTCTCCGCATAAGGAGCCAGCTCCATGGCAATATCTACCCCAGAAGGGCCTGAACCCAAGAGAACCACAGAACGGGAGGAGAAGACCTCAGGGTGCCGGTAGACGTGACTGTGAAGAATATGGCCTGAGAAAACACCAAACAAATGACAGTCTTTACTTCTTTTATTTCAAGATAACCCTCAATATGTTCCCTTTAAAGGAGAACTAAAGCCTAACTAAAGAAGTAGGTAGAAATGTTCATGATACATGATGTTTTGTGCTTTTGTACCAGCCCAAGGCAACCACAGCCCTTTAGCAGCAAAGATGCCCCAGTAACTCCCCATCTTCTTTTCTGCTGATTCACTGCACATGCTCTTTGCTGCTGTCACTTACTGAGCTTAGGGACCCACTCACAATATACAGTACACATAGAATAGAAATGTCACAATATAAGGCTGATTAGTAATTAATACAAATAATTACTACATGGCAGCACAGAAACCAGTGCAATTAGCATCAGAATTTAATAATCAGCAAACCTGTAGCATCATCTTATATTACAGCCAGGGAAGCTCATTTTCTGCTGGATAATTAGTGACGACCCCTAAGGTTAGCTTCTCAACAGCCAATCAGAGCCCACTGAGCATGTGAGTGTCACAGACACTTTCCAAGATGGTGACCCCCTGTGACAAGTTTGAAGTCCTGGATCATTGCTGCTATTGACAAGCTGAAACTTTAGGCTGGTGCAATAAGTTCAGTATATAAAATATGGCATTTTAGCTATATTCATTTTTAGGGTTTAGTTCTCCTTTAATCATGCCAACCTTCACAGCAGATGGTTTATTCACAGTACCAATTAATTACCTTGAAAAGTTTCAATTCCAGCGATGTCTGGGATATAGGGCTTAGAGTAGTGTCTATGGAAAGAAGGAATTAAAGGGCAAGTAAATCCTGGAATAAATGTTTTATTTATAATCTTTACAAGGGGTCCTGTTCCACAACCACATGCCTACAAGTTACAGTCGCTCTGCCCCCTGCTGGAGGATAACGAACACCAAACGTGGAATAATGGTCACAGGGAATTCTGTGTGCATATGAGGAAGACCTTGACACGTTATAGAGAGTCACAGGAAATAAGGGAGACAATATGGTGGGAAATTGGGGAAAGCAACCAATCAGACAGAGCATTTTGTCTTACCCTGCACAAACCATCACAGCTTCAAACCTCTGTGTCACCGGATGAGCATCACCCTGGGTGCGGAATGTCACGTCCCAAGGAACCTGTACAGTATCCCCGTCCCCCAGTACTGGAGAGAGGGACTCCACTGTGCAGTGGAACTGCAGGAGAACAGCAGAAATGAGGATAATAGATCAATAAATCTGAGTTAATATCTTCAGCATTAGCTTCTGCCACCCTGCAACCCCCAGCGCCCTTCCCACAGATCCTTGGAGCAACCAAGCCGTCCTTACCCGTATGTGTGGGCGTATTCCAAACTTGTCCGTGTAATCCTCCAGGTACTGCAACACCTTGGAGTGATGTGGGAATGACGGGACAGATGGGTCAAAGCTGAAATCAGGGAACTCCATGATTTCTTTGGGCAGATTAGTCCTACGAGGGAAGACATTATTATACACTTGGCTATCTCTGCTTGATCTTCTTGACCAGGGACCCCCAACCTTTTGAAGCCGTGAGCAACATTCAGAAGTAAAAGGAGTTGGGGAGCAACACTAGCATGAAAAATGTTCCTAAGGTGCCAAATAAAGGCTGTGATTGGCCATTTGGAAGCCCCTATGTGGATTGTCAACCTACATGGAGACTCTGGCAGTGCACCTGGTTTCTATGAAACCAAAACTTGTCTCCAAGCCTGGAATTCAAAGAAAAGCACCTGCTTTAAGGTCACTGGGAGCAACATCCAAGGGGTTGGAGAGCAACATGTTACTCACGAGCTACTGGTTGGGGATCACTGTTCTTGACTATAGTTCCCTGCCAGCACAATAGAAAAAAACAAAATAGACCACCCTTATGTTTCCCCCGGTGACACCCCGATTTATCCCACCTAGATCAACAAGATAAGAGTGCCCCCACAATCTCATTAGCTGCTAATTACCTGAGGTGTCTGTACATGCTGGAGTGGACATGAGAGCTAATCTCTGAACCCTCTGTATAAACCCAGGTGCCCCCCACTTGCCCCGTCGTCTCAAATACAACCGGAGCTTCATAAACTGAAGGTGTTGCCAGGAGGTGGTGGGCACAGCACAGGCCCGCAGCTCCAGCTCCAATCACAGCCACTCGCAGTTTCCCCGATGCCATCTTTTATACGGTTAATTCTGTTACACAGTTGGTTGGGCAAAGAATACAATTGGTTACTAGCGGTTTCAATAAATAATTTATTGTTATTATTATTGGTATCTGATGCTCAGATTTCAGTCGCGCCAATGTAACAATGACCCAAGTCATACAATCTACTCCCTCTGTTTTCCAATTCAAAGCAACAAAATAAAACAGGATCTGTCAGCTACAAATACGTTCTTGAGTCAGCGAGTCTGTTGGTTTCTCAAGCTTTGAAGAAACACTGATTAGAAGTAAAAATTTGAAGCAGCAACGCTGTGCTATAAAGAATATGTTTATTTAGTCCATAAAAAGCCAACCGCCACTAAACCAACATCTAAAGACAGCCTATGATCAAGGGCGGTTACACCTGAAATGCGCAAGGCATTGGTCTAGTGGTGGTCTGCCAACCCAGCTGCACACCCAACCTTCTGTCTCCACTACATCTCTACTTACCTGTCCAACCACACATCCAACCTTCTGTCTCCACTACATCTCTACTTACCTGTCCAACCACACATCCAACCTTCTGTCTCCACTACATCTCTACCTACCTGTCCAACCACACATCCAACCTTCTGTCTCCACTACATCTCTACTTACCTGTCCAACCACACATCCAACCTTCTGTCTCCACTACATCTCTACTTACCTGTCCAACCACACATCCAACCTTCTGTCTCCACTACATCTCTACTTACCTGTCCAACCACACATCCAACCTTCTGTCTCCACTACATCTCTACTTACCTGTCCAACCACACACCCAACATTCTGTCTCCACTACATCTCTACTTACCTGTCCAACCACACACCCAACATTCTGTCTCCACTACATCTCTACTTACCTGTCCAACCACACATCAAACCTTCTGTTTCCACTACATCTCTACCTACCTGTCCAACCACACATCAAACCTTCTGTTTCCACTACATCTCTACCTACCTGTCCAACCACACATCCAACCTTCTGTCTCCACTACATCTCTACCTACCTGTCCAACCACACATCCAACCTTCTGTTTCCACTACATCTCTACCTACCTGTCCAACTACACATCCAACCTTCTGTCTCCACTACATCTAGGGTTGCCACCTGGCCGGTAAAAATGATGGTTGATCCCAATGTTATTAATAGGGAAAAAAGGCCAGTATCTTTTTCTGAAAAAGGTGGCAACGCTAAATACTAACACACATTTCTACCTGCCAGTCCAACCAACCACACATCCAACCTTCTGCAACCGCCACTTCTCTTCATGCCGGTCCAACCAACCACATATCCAGGCTCCTCCCCTCCCCATAACTCTACCTACCTGTCCAACCACACATCCAACCTTCTGTCTCCACTACATCTCTACCTACCTGTCCAACCACACATCCAACCTTCTGCCCCCCCCACATCTCTACCAATTACTGCCCTACCCATATATCTACCAATTACTCGTCTCCACTCCATCTGCCAGTCAAACTGCATATCCAAACTTCTAGCCATTTTCCATCTCTATTTGCCAATCCAACTGCTCCTCTCTATCCATCTTAAAGCTCAGCAAAACAGAATGAGCTGGCACTTTATAACTACTTGTTAATAAACATTAATGAACACTCTACAAGTGTCAATCATTCTATCTATACAAGTAAAATTCTGTATGTAGTGGAGACTTACAACATCAGAGTTATTCAGAATGTGTGAAGTGTTGTGACGTCTCCATTTAGTTTCTATGCCCCTACTGCACAGACAACTGCCGCCTGTCACATAAATACTAATGTCCCTAAGGAGCTGTGTGTGTGTGACTGTGTGTGTGTGACTGTGTGTGTGTGTGTGTGACTGTGTGTGTGTGTGACTGTGTGTGTGTGACTGTGTGTGTGTGTGACTGTGTGTGTGTGACTGTGTGTGTGTGACTGTGTGTGTGTGTGACTGTGTGTGTGTGTGTGTGACTGTGTGTGTGTGTGTGTGTGTGTGTGTGACTGTGTGTGTGTGTGACTGTGTGTGTGTGTGACTGTGTGTGTGTGACTGTGTGTGTGTGAGGAGAGCTCTGTCCCTGCACTAGAGCCGGATCTATATAGACCAGTTCTACACTCACATCTGTACTTACCACTTGTCCGGCACCAGCCCTTCCTCTCCTTCTGCCTCTCTCATGTTGGACATTGATCCTTTACCCGCCGTGTGTCAGTCATTCATTCACCTCAGTCACATCATTAGTCTCACACTGGAGATCCAACTGTCACACAGGGACGGATCACTTTCCCACCACCAGAGGGGCAGAAAATGAGGGGGAAACAGATTAATATAAAGAAATAAATGAATTTGTACTGCTGGTTGTGGATATGAGTGTCAGTGGCACATAACTGACAGAAACTCACTATGTGGCAGTTGCACAGAGGAAAGTTCCACAGTAGAACATTGTACAGTCTAACAAGTCAGTCCAGTGACTGGGACAAAGGTCAGGCAAATATTTAGCATTCCACAGTCTCACTGCAGCACAACAGGAAGTGCTGACTGGTTGCCATGGCTACAAGTGTGTGACAGTTGCCTATGAGCGGTATAAATGTGCCCCTGGAGGAGCTGCACCAGCAGGGGAACTTATTATATCAAACTTGATAAGAGACACACACACCACTACAGACTCCCAGCAGCACCTCAGCAAAGCACAGCCGGGAGTTGTTCACTAGAGACAGAGCGGCCGGAGAAGAACTGGGAGAATAGTGGCACCGAGCAGCAGCCACACTTCCCATTTAAACTCACCCCATTAACTGAAGCGTGACCGGAAGTTGATGGAACCCGGAAGTCGGCTCGCGCGACGCATTCTGGGGCTTGTAGTTGGGAAGTGGGATAGAGGCGGAAGTGGCGGTAGTGTTGTGCTATAAAGGAGTACAGACAATACACAATATATATAAACATACTCTTACATACAGCTGCCCAGGGATAACATGACTTCTAGTCAGTATGGGAGGTTAAAGGGGGGCTTCACCTTAGTTACTATATTGTACAATGGCTAATTTCAAGCAACATTTCAATTGTTGTTCATTTTCTCTTTATCTTTTTTTTTAAACTATTTGCTTCTTCCTCTAACTCTTTCCAGCTTTCAAACTGGATTCACTGACCCCCATGACCAATGTATTGTTGTTACTACTTATTATTCCTCATCTTTCTATTCAGGCCTCTTCTATTCATATTCCAGTCTCTTATTCAAATCAATTCATGGTTGTTAGGTTATTTGGACCCTAGCAACCAGACTGCTGAAATTACAAACTGAAGAGCTGCTGAATAAAAAGCTAAATAACGCAAAACCCACAAATAATAAAAACCAACAATTGTCTCAGAATATCCCTCTCTACATCAGACTAACAGTTAACTCTTTTAATGGGTAACACTGCCGCAACACCCTGTCCAAAGGGAATAATCCAGGCAGGGCCGCCATCAGGGGGGCACAGGGGGTACAAGTGTACCTGGCCCAAGCCTGAAGGGGGGCCCGGCAGTGCTGCAATTTTCAAAAGAGCCGGGCCCCCCTTAAAGGAGAGTGATAATCCCGGGCCCCGGAGCGCTCCTATCAGGCCTGTACCCAATGGCGCGCACTACCTCCCTCAGGGCTACATCCAGCTCTATTGGCTATGCCTCCGCACCGCCCACCTACCACTCATTGGCTGCACCACCCGTCGTTCACCTGGGAGCCGTCCCTATACCCAGCCAGCAGTCTCGCCCTTTCCCTCCTTCCTCCAGACCCCATATATATATATATATTTTAAAAAAAACTTAGCCTGCGTGCTGCTCCGTCTGCGCATGTGTGCCGGCGTGGGGCAGCAGCGAGGGGGGGCGGGGGGCCCTGGACAGCAGTCCCAGTAGGCCCCGGGCCCCCCAGTCCGACCCTGGTGGGAACAGTCCACACTGCATTCTGGATAGGGAGGGAAAAAAGAGTTTGGGTGCAGTGGGTGGGGCCTGGAAGTGGCGGCAAATGGAAAAGAAAAAGGGAATCAATCCTGGGTTGGGAATTTATATTTGTTTGTTTCCCACACAGTCCCAGTATCTGCCACTGGTACCCGCTAATAGCCACATACAGACTGGCACAGGGGGAACTGCAGACAAGAGACTGGCAGAGCGAGATAGAAACACGCAATGTGTGGGTTCCAGGGGGGTGGGGCTTGCCAGGGAGTAGGTGGGGTTTTGACAAATTTGGCCTTGGCTGGGGTGAATCAGGGGTGTGGCCCAGGAGTGGGCGGAATCTGGGAAAAAATTTTGTACAGGGCCCCGTGATTTCTATTGGTGGCCCTGAGTCCAGGTGCCCAGAGTATGGGGGTTAACAGGCAAGACTGGCATAAAACCCGTAGGAATATTACAAGTAACAGGACACGAGTGGTTCATCAGTGACACGGACACAATACCCTCCTCCCTAGTGTGACCATCTTTTTACAACCCAAATGATGGAAAATCACATGACAATTTCTGGCTAATAAGCAATTTGTTTGCTCACTGTAAGGCTTTCTAGACACCAGTACAGCCTGCATATAAACAGATTGCATATTAGTCACAAGGCATATAAATATCTCATTAGGTTTTTTTATAGGTGAGAGGGCAACTCTATAACTGCAGATTAACACCAATAACACCGCAGCAGCAATAACCTACCCCTGGGGTAATTACACAGCAAACTGTGACACTCGCAATATCCTGCTCCTTAGTAGGGATGCACCGAATCCAGGATTTTGCCATTTTCAGCAGGATTCAGAAAGTTCCGAAGTTCCCATTACTTGCGATCAAGTGCAAACAGTACTGTTTTATTAATACAGAAAAAAGGAAATAATTTTTTAAAAATGTAAATTATTCTATTAAAATGGATCTTCGGATAATGGATCCCATACCTGTAAAGTAGGTACAGGGGGGGGTGGCTGTACAAGGCATTGGCTGTTGTTAAGCGCATACTAACTACTGGTTGATAGGAACTAGTATAAAGATATAAACAAGGAACAATATGTACAGGTATGGGATCCATTATCCGGAAACCCAATATCCAGAAAGCTCAGAATTAGGGAAAGCCAAATAATCCACATTTTTAAAATTGATTTCCTTTTTCTGTGTAATAATAAAACAGCCGCTTGTACTTGATCCCAACTAAGATATAATTAATCCTTATTGGAGGCAAAACCAGCCTATTGGGTTTATTTTGTTTAAATGATTTTCTAGTAGATTAAGGTATGAAGTTCCACATTACAGAAACATCCGTTATCCAGAAAGCCCCAGGTCCCGAGCATTCTGGATAACAGGTCCCATACCTGTATGTGGGTATATGGGGAAATAAAGCAACATGAACCCACCCATGTGCAGTTAATCATATACTCTACTATGCTGGTACATGGCACTACGGATAGCACACAATAAATACCATTTTATTTAGTACATAGAAGTGCATCATGTTCTGTACAATAAGGAATGGACATGGATGAAAAATACATATGAGGAGAAGCACAGCTTAGAGGGAATGTTTTCAGAAAGGGGCACCACCATAGGCTTAATTCTCCTTCTGCTTCAAGAGATCCAAAGGGATCAAGAAAGGATTTAAGGGACAGAACTTTAATTCATTCCATTTAGGGCTGGCTTGGTCCTCCGCTGTATTCTGATTGGTTGGGATCCCCTCTGAATTATTGGAAGCAGAAAGGTCCTTCCCTGTGGATTTTTTAGCCAGTGGATTCTCTTGAGGGGGCTGGTCACACAATGGATTTTCCTGAGCATGTTGATCATCCAATGGAGTATTGGGAGTTGATAGATTGTCCTCATTGGACTTGTCATTCGCTGCATCTACTGAGTTCTCCTTATCATTTGGCGGATTCTCTCCCAAATGGTCACCGACTGCGCTCTGATTGGACTGGTGGCCCATTGAACTGGGCGGGTCATTGAATGAATCCTCCTGCCCATCACTGGGACTCTCCTGCGTTGTAGGGTCGGAGGATTGTGCCATTGAGTTGAGGCTCCAGTAGGCTTTACGTAGGAAAGAAGCAAGAGGTTGCCAATCAAGCACATGTACTTGGTCTGGGAGCGAGTGAAGGAGACAGAGAAGTACGGCAGATTCTGTAGAGGGGGAAAAAAAAAGATAATCTTACATCTGCGGTTGGGTCAATATTGTGGGAACAGTGGGGGTAATGATTATAAAGATCTGCTTCTTTGGGCTGATCAATGGTGTGAACCAAATTCAGGTCTTGGGTCGACTTTGAGATCAGCCTTGGGACCAGTGAAAGGTCATTGAACAAACACAAGGACTGAAATTCCTCTAAAACTGTCATTTTCTTGGCTCTATCAATACCCAGACAAGCCCTGGTTTCAAACAAGGGAAACTTTTGAGTTAATTTTTTTGTATGATGTAGAGAGTGCTATTCTGAGAATTTGCTATTGGTTTTCATTTTTTATTATTTGTGTTTTTTTTTACTTATTTAGTTTTTTATTCAGCAGCTCTCCAGTTTGTAATTTCAGCCATCTGGTTTCTAGGGCCAAATTCCCCTAGCAACCATGCACTGATTTGAATAAGAGACTGGAATATGAATAGGAGGGGCCTGAATAGAAAGAGGAGTAATAAAAATTAACAATATATTTGTAGCCAATTACAGAGCATTTGTGTTTTCAATGGGGTCATTAAATAACTATAACAAATAACTGAAGACCAATTGAAAAGTTGCTTAGAATTGGCCATTCTATAACATATTAAAAGTTAACCACTCCTGTAAGGCACAAAATGTCTTAAAGGGTAAGTATAAAAACTGGGTAAATAGATAGGCTGTGCAAAATAAATAATGTATCTAATATAGTTAGTTAGCCAAAAATGTAATGTATAAAGGCTGGAGTGACTGGATGTGTAACATAATAGCCAGAACACTACTTCCTGCTTTTCAGCTCTCTTGGTTTACACTGATTGGTTACCAGGCAGTAGCCAATCAGTGACTTGAGGGGAGGCCACATGGGTCGTAACTGTTGCTTTTGAATCTGAGCTGAATGCTGAGGATCAATTGCAAACTCACTGAACAGTTATGTCCCATGTGGCCCCCCTTATAGACTTAAGGTGGCCATACACTGGCCGATAAAAGCTGCCGACAGACCGAGTCGGCAGCTTATTGGCCCGTATTTGGGGGCCCCTGACGGGCTTCCCCGATCGAGATCTGGCCGAAAGTCGACCAGATCTCGATCGGATGGGACTAAAAATCCCGTCGGATCGCGGCCGCATCTGTTCGTTGATGCAGTCCCGCGATCCGACTGCCCGTTCGCGAGGATCAGCCCGATATTGCCCACCTCAAGGTGGGCATATCGGAGGGAGATCCGCTCGTTTGGCGACATCGCCAAACGAGCGGATCTCTCCATGTATGGGCACCTTAACTCAGAGTTAGAGAGCTGAAAAGCAGGAAGTAGTGTTCTGATTATTATGTTACACATCCAGTCACTCCAGCCTTTATACATTACATTTTTGCATTACATTACATTATAAAAATTATTTTGAACATACTATATATTTATCCGTTTTTTATTTTTACACTGAACTGTTCCTTTAAAGGACAAGGAAAGTGCTTAATGAATAAATCTTCAGTGATATGCATACCTCCAATGGTGTCATACTTTGTAAATCTGTTATTTCTTATTCAGTTTGTCTGATTACAGTATAAAAAAAAACTGCAGAGTTCCAGGATAGAAATTCCCAGAATTCTCCGCCCCTGCACCACGACTGCTGATTCTACGCAGTTGTTCAGACCATAAGGTGGTGCATGCGCATTGTGAAGTCCTCATGCTATGGTGACGCACAAACCGAGCGAGGATTCTGTCAGCGCTGCGTTTCCCGACTTGCTCGCGTCCAGGAGGACGAATAGTTTTGGCGCATGCTCATTTAGTTAGCCAGCGGCATCTTTATCAAGTCACCCCAAAGACAATGTTGACGCAGAGAACGGAAAAATATCGATACCTTGCAGACCGCACTACAGAAGACAGGAGCGATTTTTTATAAAAATCATGTTAGCGATCAGGTACACACTGTGGCCCTCTATTAGATAAGGCAATATGTACTGAAAGCCTTTCCTTGTCCTTTAACGCCCTAAATATATTGATAATGAGTGCAGAGGACCTTTTGTATTTGTCTAAAAGCCCTGGTTTCAATTTTTGAGTTGTCAATGTTAGTCCCCTACACAGGAGGCCCAGATGCCAATCCAATGATTTACCAGCCGATATCTGCCAGTCTATGGGCACCTAACTATGTGAAGAGAAGGTGATCACACCCGTATAGGGCAGCCAATCACCACCCTTTCCCATCATTACCCATACTGGAGATTATCGGCAGCTCCTCCCCTTTTGCAGCTTTCGACAGGTACTTGTAAATCTTCTCAAAGTCCAGCCCGGTCCACTGATCTTCGGCATCATCTGCCGGCAAAGAGGACTGAGAAGCTGAAAGGCCGGATGCCTCCGCTTGGGGTTCCTTTCTCTGACTATTTTCGGCTGAACCCTGAGATTTTCCATGTTCATTTGGAGGTGCAGGCTGGGTTTCCCCCCCAGGCAACCTGCTAGGGATCGAGTGTTTGAGGCTGATGGGCTCTGTGGCTGCAATCGTCAACATCTGGGAAAGAAACATGGCTGTGAATATAAACCCCACTTTGTAGGACAGCGAAGGGGAAAGGGTAGGGGTCGTCATTACCTGGGAGAAAGCTGCTGTTAAAGTTTCTTCTACAGGTTCCGACACGGTACTTGCCATATCTGTCCACAGCTGAACAACAGAAAATAAACAGGTTGAAATTCAAACAATGGACAGAAAATATGAGGATACTGATGGGTAAGTGCAAGCTCTTCTGCCTTACATCAATAGGAGCCGGACTTTGATTACAGGTAGATCTCCTCTTATGCACCCAACGTTCATATTCCGTCTGTATGGCCTCCCGTGCAGCGCGTCCTCGCAGCCAGGAAATGTACGCGGCAACCTGAATTGGGTCAAAATGTGTGTGTATTGGTGAAAATGGCTATTAGTATTCAGTTGCATTTATACAAGGCATTTGGGGGGTTTAATAAACTGAAGTGGATTCTGGGCTTCCACATCTATCTGCTTTCCAGATCAGTGGCCTAACTAGATATTACTGGGCCCCACAGCAAATTATTTCATTTTATTGGTGTGTAGGTGCATCTTGGGTTATTTTGTCTGGTCATGTGATTTCAGAAAGAGCCAGCACTTTAGGATGGAACTGCTTTCTGGCAGGCTGTTGTTTCTCCTACTCATGGGTTGGCTTGCCACCTTTTCTCAAAGTTTTTACCGGATGGCGGGAACAAAAAGGGTGTTCCGTGATGCAAAAAGGGGGCGGAGCCACGTGCAGTGACAATGAAAGGGCGGAGCCATGTTGCACGATGGCCAGAAGGCCGAAAAAAAGGTAAGTTCTAAGTGAATTGGGGGCAGGCCAAGGGCTTTTTTTTTTTTTTTTTTTTTTTTTTTTTTTTAAGGGTATTACAAATTTACCGGAAACTACATTGCCGGTAAATTTATAATACCGGCCCCGTCCTTGGCAGGTGTTTTACCGGATAGGCCGGCAAATTACCAGCCGGGTGGCAACCCTATTTATGGGGCCCCTATATCTCCTGGGCCCCCGTGCAGCCGCAGGGTCTGCTTCCTCTGTAGTTACACCCCTGTTCCAGATAAATCTGTGACCCCATCAAAGAAATCAGAGGTGGTGTAAGTCCCAGAATCCATCACTTTAACGTGTAACAAGTTTTGGGAGCCGTTGAACTCAGCCAGCCAATGAGTGGATTGCAAGTTAAAAACCTATAGTAGAGGAAATGTCTAAATATTTGTATTTATGAACATACATTTGCACTTGGCTGTTGTTCAGGCTGCAGAATAACAGGGGGTCATTACTATCAGTTATGCAGACATGCCCCCTGCGAATCAAAGATAAACCCTGACACTGCATAGTCTGCGTGTAAATGTATCAAGTCTGTAGGGAATTACCTGCACTGCTGTTATTTAAAGGAGACATATAGGATAAATAAAAAAAAACTAATTTTGTAGGCAATTATAAGTGATATATGGTGTTCATTTTACACGGTGTATCTAGTATAGGTAAATCCTATAGATTTACCTATACTAGATATACCATGACCAGGATGAATGAAAATCTTCATAGTCTTTTTCATGGTGCTGAAAATTAATATTATCTTTAAAAATAGCCCCTTTATTGGAGCTCCCTATAGATGTTCTCTGGTCCCAGTTTCAAATGAGGGGTGGGCGTGTCCCTGCCAGAAGCATAGTAGGAGGGGGACAGCCAATCACAGCCCTGCAGTCACACAAGCACAGACAGGCTTCAGTTCCCTATCAGGTCCTGCTAGCTGCTGATTGGTTCATGTCCTACAGTGCAGTGAGCTGAGTGCACAGCCTGAGAATTCAGGGAGCAGGAAGTGGAAGAGAAAGGAGGGATTATTAGGGTTTTTGCAGAAATATTCAATCAATAAGCCTGAAACACTACTTTTTTTAAGTAAAATTCTTCTATATATAAAAGAGTATAATGCACTGGTACGTTCTTATTTGTTTACACAAAATGTCTGCTTTAAGTGACCAGGGAAGTCATTTATTTGTTATTTTTTAATCACCTTTTCCCCAAAACACAATAGTTTACACGGGTTCTGATAACCCACAGTCACAGGCTGCTGTTTGAACGGTTGCTAGGGGTAACTTTGTGTCTGTTGCTACATTGCCCCTTGATGATCACAGAATTTAGCAGCAACCAATGATCAAAACGTGACGAGCTGATTGGTCGATGGTGTCGGATTGTATCACATGGTACCAGACCTCACCTCTGACTGGCTCCGGCCCTGGACAAGTATCTCAGGCTCCTGTTTGTCCTTGTGGAACTTGAGGCCCTTGAGCAACTCGTGTTTCTCTCTGAAGGTCCAGGCCAAGCGCTGGGGAGGGGGGCGTCTCAGGGTCGGGCCCAGGCCACTGATTTCATACCTGACTGGAGCTGAACGCCTGCGTGAGGGGGGCTTCATGTCTCACAGGGTCTGTAATAGAAGAACAGAGAAATACGCTCAATATCTACTAATACATACAAAAGCATTGTGCCCCCAACACCCCTCACATTAAATGCGGCCACCCTGCTCCCACTAATGACAACTGAGGCCTAATTATTAAGGATGCACGCTGCAGACTGCACTAGATTCTGAGCAGCCATGAAGCAATGCTACACAAGAATGAAACAAAACATTACACACAGAGCACTTATACCCCTGAAAGCAAATACACAATCAGCACCAAGTAAACACCTCTCAGTGAACCACCACTTTTAACCCACACAGCCTGTTTTTTGTTATTTATTTTTTTTAAGGGCTGTCCCTTTATGCATGGTTTTCCATATTAGGAAAACGAGGCGGGATTCCCGGAGATGTCGTGGCGATCGACCAATCGCCGTTTGTTACGTCATAGCACGTGACACATCATTGGCCATCTCAGCAAGTAATCGATCCACCCCTCTCGCATCACAGCCCCGCCCAGCCTGCCATCAGTTACCTCGGGGGAGAGGTGACCTGACAATCTCAGGCATTGCACCGGTAATAGGCTCCCCTCGCTCATGTGACCTGCACGATTTATACCCACCGTGCCCAGGTCTCCGACGCTTGACGAAATGATCCGAAAGCTCGTGCGCAGCCTCAGTTCAGCATTTTTTTTATCCCAGCGTGCACCGCTTTGTTCTTACGGTTACAGTGGGCAGTGAAGCTCAATAGACTGAGGGCGGAAGTGGAGAAGTCAACACGTGCTTTTTGTCGTTTCTTTCCAATCGGCTTATGGGCATCATTAAAAGCAGAGTTTTCCCACCGTGCCCAGGTGTCCCGCGCTTGACGAACTGTTCCCAAAGCTCCTGCGCAGCCTCAGTTCAACGCGAGCGTGATCTTTTCCCCAGCATCCACCGCTTCGTTCTTACGTATACAGTGGGCAGTGAAGCTCAATAAACTAAGGGCGGAAGTGAAGTTATTAACACGTGCTTTTTTGGCTTATATATTATCTTCTTTTTATGGGAATCATTAAAAGCTGAGCAGCTCGGTCACTAGTAAATCGCATCCCTAAACCTATATAGTTATCACAAATTTAAGATGATTCGTTTGTTATTTGGGCAAGATGAGTTAAATTAAAAAGGAGACCGTGCAAAAAAAAAAAGAGAATGTCTTGGCAGCGGTGGGATTCGAACCCACGCCCCCGAAGAGACTGGAGCCTTAATCCAGCGCCTTAGACCGCTCGGCCACGCTACCTTACATGAAGCTGTGTACTTTTCTCTTAGTTACTGATCTACAGTCAGCTCTGACTCTATATTGTGTCTAAATAGTACACAAAAGCCATGAATATCTTGTAAGTTTTATCCTTATAAAGGGTGAGTTCTGATGTCATCAGTTATAAATGGTGAGTTCTGATGTCATTTCTGTCACATGACTCACTGAAATCTTTGTATTATAATAAATAAAGTTCCCCAGTTATAAAATATGAGGATATTAGAAGTTACCTCAGAGTTCCATGACCTGTATAAAAACACTCGACCTTCGGCCTCGTACTTTTATATGGTCATGAAACTCCTCTGTAACTTATAATATCCTTATATTTTACAAGAGGGGGTACCAGAGACTATTATCCACTGTTACTATAGACACCATCTCTCCCTACTATACCTGCTATCCCACAGTCACACTCCCTTCCCAGAGACTATTATCCACTGTTACTATAGGCACCATCTCTCCCTATTATACCTGCTATCCCACAGTCACACTCCCTTCCCAGAGACTATTATCCACTGTTACTATAGACACCATCTCTCACTACTATACCTGCTATCTCACAGTCACACTCCCTTCCCAGAGACTATTATCCACTGTTACTATAGGCACCATCTCTCCCTACTATACCTGCTATCCCACAGTCACACTCCCTTCCCAGAGACTATTATCCACTGTTACTATAGGCACCATCTCTCCCTACTATACCTGCTATCCCACAGTCACACTCCCTTCCCAGAGACTATTATCCACTGTTACTATAGACACCATCTCTCACTACTATACCTGCTATCCCACAGTCACACTCCCTTCCCAGAGACTATTATCCACTGTTACTATAGACACCATCTCTCACTACTATACCTGCTATCCCACAGTCACACTCCCTTCCCAGAGACTATTATCCACTGTTACTATAGACACCATCTCTCACTACTATACCTGCTATCCCACAGTCACACTCCCTTCCCAGAGACTATTATCCACTGTTACTATAGACACCATCTCTCACTACTATACCTGCTATCCCACAGTCACACTCCCTTCCCAGAGACTATTATCCACTGTTACTATAGGCACCATCTCTCCCTACTATACCTGCTATCCCACAGTCACACTCCCTTCCCAGAGACTATTATCCACTGTTTCTATAGGCACCATCTCTCCCTACTATACCTGCTATCCCACAGTCACACTCCCTTCCCAGAGACTATTATCCCACTGTTACTATAGACACCATCTCTCCCTACTATACCTGCTATCCCACAGTCACACTCCCTTCCCAGAGACTATTATCCACTGTTACTATAGACACATCTCTCCCTACTATACCTGCTATCCCACAGTCACAGTCCCTTCCCAGAGACTATTATCCACTGTTTCTATAGGCACCATCTCTCCCTACTATACCTGCTATCCCACAGTCACACTCCCTTCCCAGAGACTATTATCCACTGTTACTATAGGCACCATCTCTCCCTACTATACCTGCTATCCCACAGTCACACTCCCTTCCCAGAGACTATTATCCACTGTTACTATAGGCACCATCTCTCCCTACTATACCTGCTATCCCACAGCCACACTCCCTTCCCAGAGACTATTATCCACTGTTACTATAGACACCATCTCTCCCTACTATACCTGCTATCCCACAGTCACACTCCCTTCCCAGAGACTATTATCCACTGTTACTATAGACACATCTCTCCCTACTATACCTGCTATCCCACAGTCACACTCCCTTCCCAGAGACTATTATCCCACTGTTATTATGATCCACAAAGAAAGGCCAGCTGGTGTGCAGGTCCAACTTTATCTCTCAACCAGGTGGAAGGGGGTCATTGTTATTGGGTATGAGTGAGCCTTGTAGTAGTCTTCATGATGCTCTGGGATTTGGGGCTATAGGCCTTGCTCACAACTCTCTCCGCACCAGGGAAAGGGGTGGAAATGTCTGGAAAGGACTGTGGGCTCTCTGAGAGTGACAGGGGAACGTCAGCGCAGTGCGAGGGAGGGGCGGGGCTATATTCGAGGAAAGCGGGGCAAAGAGAGAGTGACAACGCTAGCCATACCCGTTAGCGAATGCGGAGTTGTGGTAATAGGAAAGGTGGGCTGCGCCATCTGCAAGAAAGAAGCCACTGAAAGGAGTCTTTGGAGGAGCATGATGCTGGATAAAGAAGGAGGTCCTGGTATGGGGGTGGAGCCGTGTGATGAATGGGAGGAGTTTGATGACTGTAAGGAACTGCTGCTGCTGGAAACAGCAGCTCTGCTCCTCTCTTCAGCCCAGCCGGGACCCAGATCACGGTCTACCAGGAACATTACCGCGATTTACTAGTAGACCGCGATCGACGTCCTGGGCACCCCTGCACTAAAGTCATGAATTTATTGTAAATTATATCCTTATAAACGGTGAGTAGTGATGTCATCAGTTATAAACGGTGAGTAATGATGTCATCAGTTATAAACGGTGAGTAATGATGTAATTTCTGTCACATGACTCACTAAAACTTGTGTATTATAATAAATAACGTAACCCTTGTTGTAAAATATGAGCACATTATAAGTCACCAAGGATTACCATGACCTGTATAAAAATACTCGGACTTATAATATCCTTATATTTTACAATAGGGGGTACTTTATTCACTATATATATATGTTCTCTGTATAACACCGCCCCACCAACCAATCAGCACTTCCCTTAACCCCCCCCCATAGTGCTGCTGCTCCTAGAGTAAGTGGCAAGTGATTAATCAGTGAAAGCACTATCAGTCTATATCTCATATTACATCTCTGCACCTCTGTTTCATCATTATTAAAGGCATCTAGAGCACAACCAATGAAAGGGGTGCAAGGTTCCTCTAAGTCTGCCTGAAATTGGTCCTCAAGTCCTTCTGCATATATTAGGGCCAAATGTGGCCCTGTGGCACCCCCCCATAAAGAAATTGCCCTGCCCACCCCTAATCCTAATATAAATCAGCCTTCAAGGAGGTGTAGCCCTTTTATTAGGGTTATGACACTAGCAGTCACATGGCTCGTTGGTCTAGGGGTATGATTCTCGCTTCGGGTGCGAGAGGTCCCGGGTTCAAATCCCGGACGAGCCCAGTATTTTGAAAGGTGACTGTCTCTTCTGTAGTTACTCGCTGCCACCAGTAACAGGATCGGTGTAACATAAATCAACTAATCCTTGTGTAGTCTAGTGGGCCCTTTGCCTTCATATAAAGTTCTACAAAAGTACAAGTATCTTTGGGGTCCCTTTATCAACAGTAGCATAACCAGAAGTATATGGGCCCCGGTGCCTTATGTCAGATTTCCAGTTGATCCATACCTCTGTGCCATTTCCACTAGTTCACATGGCAGTGAGCACTATAGTGTTGATGGGTCTGTCTGGGTCAGTACTGGTAGAGTGGGCTGTGGTCACCATGTAAATAAGGTGGGGTCATGACCTAAAGGGTATGAAGTTGTGTCATGGAGTGGGCAGGAGATTCGATGAGTAGGTTGTAGAGGGAACTTGGGAGGCAGCTGGAGTGAAATAAAGCCATTGCTCACACTAGTCTTTAGTTTTGGGGTGCAGCAAAGGAACGTGAAGACTCCAGAGAATAGGCCACTAACATGAGGTACAGGCAGGGAAGAGATGGGGATAGGCTAGAGGTCATGGCAGATGACAAGGATCAAAGTCAAAACCAGGCAAGAGGAAAGGGGGAAGAGCACAAGAGATGGCTGCATTTTAGCAAGGCTCCCACTACTGCACCAAAATCCAATACCATCTAAGCTAATCATATAAGCCAACATATCAATACTCAATTGAACAGCTACAGGATAAGCCAGAGGGCAAAATATTATAATTTTTAAGCCTCCCTCACCTTGCAACCCCAGAAGCCACCACATCAGACCAGCAGACTGCGCCATTCCATCACTGAAGGTGATTCTACCATCAGAGACCCCCACTTCCTCATCAGTAAGAGGTGCCTTCTAATTGGAGCAAAACCAGTCATAGGGAAGGTGGACTTTTCACAATCGCAGAGGCCTATGCTGAGTCTGATGAGTCTGATTATTTTATAGAAGTGAGGGCAGACTTGTGGGAAGCTGTAAGGGGACCATGATTTACAGAGAACGCCACCTTCTTTTAACTACCACTAAGTTACCCATTGAAAAAGATCGGGGTCAACCCAATATCATGCCTCAATGGCTCACTAAACAAAAGACAAAAAACCTTTCCGGAGCAAACCTCCTCTCAACAAGAATCAACAACTCCACCACTGGACACCCCAGAGACCATGCCGATTCAAGATCTTGTACAAGTCCTGGGCCAACAACTGACTAGCATCAAGGACGCCAAGAACACAGAAACTCAACCTTTAGAGGTCAAGTTGGAATAGCACAAAAAACTATAGACATGCCGGAATACTGAAGAAAGATGATAGGATTTCCAGAGACAGGAATAGGAAAATGCTCCATTCCAAAGAGAAAGAACCCAGAGGAAAACACAAAGAATTTTCACCGATCTGTAAATTCCTTTTACTCAACCAAAATGGAAAATACTGGACAAAATTAGGGACGAGCAGCTTACTTTAATGCCCCACAAGAATCTAGAATTCTAAAAATGAACCATAACTGGCCCCATTTCACTGGCCCAGGAAATACTCCTCATATATATGGCTTTTCTGGGACTTTTCCATGTAATGTTTTGGTATGAACCATTAATACAAAGCAACATATGCTATCCTTCTTGTGTCCTTGCTCTACCACTGATCCACCATCTTTTCCCCCCCTTATGTTCCCCTCTCCACTTCTTCATTAGAATACCTGCCCCATTGGCAAAGCCGCAATAGAACTGAGGTTCAACTGAGCTTCTTGTTTAATAAAATATAAAAATAATTCTCATTAGTTATATTACGTTTATTCGTTAAGACTCAAGTTCCAGCCGTACCACCCACCCAGTTAAACATCCCTTTCGACAAACAACTTTCCAGGAGACTACATCACAGAACATCGTTTTCTGCCTGGGACAGACCATTTATTGACACTATTGATCAGATAGTCCAAAAAAATTCTAGCAATGTCTAACCAACTTAATTCTATTCTCCGGGAAAGTTTCAAAAGAAGAAATGTGTTAGATAGTATTAAACAAGAGAACACTTATATAATGGTTTTACAGGAAACACTGGCGCCAAAAGCTCAACTTTACTTCTCAGAACACAATAGCAGCTTCATATGAAACTATAACTAGATGTGTGACATTACTGATTAATAAGGATGAAGCAGGGACATGTGACATATCTAATAGTGAACATTTATGCTCATGATAATGAAAACAAATGTATTTTGAAGAACTTCTTCAACGGCTCGACTTCTTGTGGGGCCACCAATATGATACTTGGCAGTGGCGTTAACTTCATTTTGGACTAGGGATGCACCAAATCCAGGATTCGGGTCAGTATTAGGGTTTGCCACCCGGCTTAGCCGGAAAGTAACCTGCCAAGGCCGGGGCCGGTATTACAAATTTACCGGCAATGTATTTGCCAGTAATTTGTAATACCCTTAAAAAAAAAGCCCTTGGCCGCCCCCAATTCGCTCAGAACTTACCTTTCCTGTTCCTTAACACGGCAGTGGGCAACAACGGGTTAACCCCCTCCCGCCCTGCGATGGAACAGATAAACTGGTTGAGTTACTTCAGGATGTCAAAGTAGCCAACGAATTTGCAGCAGAAGCCTCTCTAGAATCAATAAAGTTGGCAGCTAAATCCATGAGTCTCTAGGTGGTGGCTAGAGGAGGACTATGGTTAAGACAATGGCATGCTGATGCTCAATCGAAGCATAATTTATGTAGCCTTCCTTTCAAGGGGAACTTATTATTTGGACCAGAATTGGATCAAATCATTTCCAAGGCGCTGCCGGTAAATCTTCTTCCACAAGATCGTAGGGATAAAAGAAACCCAACCAGAAACACCAGAGGAAATTATAGAGAGGCTAGACAATACAAGCCAGGGAAGTCTTTCTCTAGGCAATGGAAACAAAGGCCAAACTACAGGAACAAGTCCTTTCAGTCCAAAGGAGCTAACGTTAAGCCTGAGAAGCCCAGATCATGAAAGAGTGGGAGCCCCGTTGTATGTGGAGAGAAGATTAACAACATTCAGTACAATGTGGGCTCGAGTTTGTTCCAGCAAGTGGATTTAAGATGTTATAACAAAAGGATACAGAATAAATCTGCGCGAAAACCTTCCTCATCAGTTTGTTTCATCAGACAAACCAAGATCTGCGAAGATTTTAGATTCTAAAATCTATCATTCGAAGTTTATTGGAAGACAGAGTTATATGAAAGGTTCCTCGAGATCAGAGATTTTCAGGAATTTATTCCCACATTTTCCTCAGGCAAAAACAGAATGGAGATCTCAGAATGCTTCTCAACCTCAGAACACTAAACGGACAGTTGGAAGTTCCATCCTTCAAGATTGAAACCTTGAAGGCTATCACCCAATGTGTGGATCCAAATGACTGGTGAAGTTAGACATAAAGAATGCCTATTGGCACATTCCAATAAAAGAAGCTCACAGGAAATTCCTTCGTTTCAAGGTACTAAACGAGCATTTCCAGTACAATGTTATTCCATTTGGCCGAGCAACAGCTCCAAGGCTGTTTACAAAAGTTCTGGCTCTCATCATAGCGAACTTAAGGCTACAGGGGATTCAGCTATTCGCTTACTTAGACAACATCCTCATCAAAGCTGCTTCAAAAGAGATTCTAAAGGATCATCTAGAACTGGGAGAAAAGTATCAAATCCCCTACCCAGCGATTGGAATTCCTGAGGGTGATAATCGACACCACAAACTTCAATCTTTCACTTCCCTAAAGGAAAATTCGGGACATTCAGGATTCTATAAGAACCTTCAGAACCAGGTCTGTACAAACAGCAATAAATTGCCAGAGAGTATTGGGAAAAATCATCTCTACAGTGGACTGTGTGAAGTGGGCCCATTACCGTGTCAGAATTTTGCAAAACAACTTCTTGTCCAAATGGGACCACAATTACCTCCGACCTCATCATCAGATACAATTAGTATCAACTACGATTCAGTCCATGAAATGGTGGAGAGCTTCAAGCCCTGTCTGTAGAGAAAGGTAAGCTTACCTTTCTTCAGGATAAAGTAGTGCTCAAAACTGCAGATAAATTTATCCCTAAAGTGGTGTCACAATTTCACACCACTCAGGACATCATATTACCTACTTTCTTTCCTGATCCTAAATCCGACATGGAACATAGAGGGCACAACTTGGACGTGGTGAGATGTCTGAAGATCTACCTTGAAAGAGTCCTTCGCATAAGATCCTCAGACTCCCTCTTGGTGATCCCGCAGGGGAAAAAAGCAGGGGCTCAGCCATTCAAATCCACGATAGCGGGATGGATCAAAGAGTGCATCCAGATTGCCTACACCTTAAACTCCAACGCAGTACCCTCTACTATTAAAGCACATTCTACTAAATTTATTTACTTATTTGTGTGACGAAAAGTTGTGGAATTTTAAGGATTTGGATTCGGTTCAGTCAGGCACAAGGCCTAATCCAAATCCTGATGAAAAAAAGAATCAATTCTGGCCGAATACCAAACCAAATTCTGGATTTGGTGCCTCCCTACTCAGAAGCAAGATTGACCTGCAAAATTGGGGCAAACGTAAGATAACATTTCATGGCCAACTCCACCTATCAAAAATGGTATTTTTGTATCATACAGATGTTACCATACCTGATCAGACTGAAAGATATCAAGGGAATACATGAAATGTCTCACTCTTTTGTTTGGAAAAATGATCTAGAACTGGGATCCTCAGATTGTAATGGAAAATACACAGAGGTGTAAATCTGCCGAATGTCAAGGAATATAATGAGATGGTTCCGTTCAGGTACGTGGTAGACCGGCTGTGGTTCAGAAACTCATACTCCACAAGTAGAGATCAACTCCTCTCTCTCTCTCTAAATGTAGTTATTGCCCCTCTCAAAGACATTCCACATTCAATGTGAGAAAATGCTAAATTTATAGAAACTTTCTCCCTATTACTCAGTGTACCAATCGTGGCTGGACAATGGCACCTTTTCAAATGGCTCTTACAACCCGTCCCAAGGTGCATATGCCGTGCAAAAATTATTAGACGTTACCTTTTTATGCCCCAATAGTAATCTCTTTCCATTCACTACTCAACACAAGTTCTGTCTCCTTCAGCTCACTCATTGTACATCAAGCTTCTGGAACATCTCTCCAACTGTAATAAAGACCTATAGAAACACAATATCATACTCATATCTCAAATATACTGAACACAAGATAGAAGCCAAGCTAAGTGGTCCAATAGACCCACAAATGACAGCCCATGATTTATTTCTACTCAGTGGAGTAACTATAGAGGAAGCAGGCCCCGTGGATCTAGGGTTACCACTTTTTGTAAATCTTTTTACCAGCTGGCCTGGAGTCAGTGATGATCATTATGAAAATTAGGATGTGACAGGGGTGATGATGTCAAAGCAGGCGGAACAACGACTCAACAGAACGTTATAGGTCAGGGATCTCCAACCCTTTGAACCCATGAGCAATAGTTCAAAAATAAGCTCCTGCTTTTAGGCCACTGGGATCAACATCCAATGGGTTGGAGAGCAACATGTTACTCACGAGTAGGGTTGCCACCTTTTAATTCAATGCTTACCGGCTGGTGGTGGCAGCAAATGGGCGGGCCGTTACATAAAAGGGGCGTGCAGTGACATAAGGGGCGTGGCCTTAACACGCGATTGGCCAGAAAACAGGAAAAGAGATAAATTCCAAGCGGATTGGGGGCGACCGAGGGCTTTTGTTAGGAGTATTAAAATTTACCGGCAGCTACATTGCCGTTAATTTGTAATACCGGCCCCGGCCTTGGCAGGTGTTTTACCGGCTGGGCCGGTAAAATACCGGCCGGGTGGCAACCTTACTCACGAGCTACTGGTTGGAGATCACTGTTATAGATGGTCAATAAGGCAGGTAAAAAGCAAGATTTGTGGGTGGGTTGAGGTCTACATTTAAGGATATTTCAGATTGACCGGCTGCTACTTTGCCTGTAAATTTGTAATACTGGCCCTGGTGGCCTTGGCTGGTGTTTTACTAGCCAGGTGGCAACCCCAGGGGGAACCACAGGGTCTGCTTCTCCCATAGTGAAGAGAATCCCTTCTCCCAACTGCTCTATTACCTATTCCAATGATAGTGACCAGGAAGAAGGGATTATGTATGAGCTGCAGTGCGCCGGGCTCCTCCTGTGTTTATTAAATATCAGGAAATGGCATTACACATCTTACACTGTTCTTGTTTAACACCTCTTAAATGTCACAAAATGGCCAGAATGGACCCTCTTTAGTAAATGAACACAGAGGGGCTGATTTATCAAAGGTTTTCCTCGAATGAAAAAACGCGAACATCTAAAATATCTAAAATTCGAACGAATGCTACCGACCCGAAAACTAGAATCGAATTTGAACGCAATTCGAATGGAGCTTTTCTCCGAAAAAAACCCTCAAATGTCAGGAAGGCAATTAACTTCTTCAAATGGGTCAGCGGACCATTGACTTCTACATGAACTCAGCGGGTTTTAGGTGGCGGCCTATCGAATTTGAATTACTTCCATAGTAGGGGATGATAAATCTCAGATTTGAATTGGTGGTTCTAAACTCAAAATTGTGAGGTTTGACCAAAAAAAACAACTTGAAAATTTGAATTTACCAATCGAAACTTAGTAAATGTGTCCCTAAAGTTGTGGAGGGAGCAGAAACTGGGGGTACAGGAAATATTTGGTGCCCTGTGGGGCTTAGGGTTGCCACCTTTAGGTTGTCCATGGCGCAACAGCAACATTGCGGCTATGTCAAGAACAGTGCAAAAAATGGTAAGTTCAGCGCAAATTGGGGGCAGGCCGAGGGCTTTTTTTTAAAGGGTATTACAAATTACCGGCAACTGCATTGCCAGTAAATTTGTAATACCGGCCCCGGCCTTGGCAGGTGTTTTACCAGCTGCCCTCAAGAACATGGATGCGGAGGACAGAAACGTTTTCTTTGGGGAGGGTCGGCCATGCTGAAGTGGAACAACTATCCCCCCTTCCCCCAGTTAATGTTGGAACCAGTAACAGCAGTAACAGCAGTAACAGCAGTAACAGCAGTAACAGCAGTGGAGGATCATGAGAACTTTTCACAACACTAAAGCTCAGCTGACCTCGTGGCGCAACGGTAGCGCGTCTGACTCCAGATCAGAAGGTTGCGTGTTCAAATCACGTCGGGGTCAAATCTTTTTGAGTGTTCTAAATTATTTTATTTTTCCCCCACACGTCTGCTTTATTATTTAATGAGATTCCAAAGCATAAAAATCCCGACACTCTTCGCTGCTTCCAATACAGCACTTCTGTTATCCTAATAAACAGCATGAAAAAGTAAGAGGGATAAAAACAGCTACCGACGAGGATGGGATTCGAACCCACGCGTGCAGAGCACAATGGATTAGCAGTCCATCGCCTTAACCACTCGGCCACCTCGTCTTCCTGTTACACTTCCTCCACCATCAGATTTTATTGCCTCCTGGGCATGCGCAGTTTCTTATCATCTATTTCTAATTGCTGTATTGTGTAACAGGCACAAGCCCGGCCGCTGTGTTGGAAGAACCTGAATCAAGAGAGAAAGAGATCTATAAGCATAACATGGCAGCCTATTTCAAGATGGCGGATTGTCTGAGCCGAACGCCCTTACCTAAAATGGATTCTGCGGCTTCCTGCCCGGCCTTAGGGGCGCGGCTATGCAAATATACCATGAAAGCTTGCTGGGAGCGCAGATAATCGGTTTTTAAAACAGCAGATTGTTTTACTCGCGCAGAAGATTTGATAATAACCCACAACGTGGTAACGGATTTCTAAAGACGGTCAGGGAAACGATCGGTCGTTGCGATTTTCAGTCGTCGCCTTAACTTAATCCAAGAGCGCTGTAGGTGCAGGTCCACGTGCAGCCCAGAAATCAGTATCGTCAGTGAGGTCAATCCTTACCTGTTCCTCCTCCGGGAGAAACAGCACGTGATGAATGGAGGAGACTGAGTTGCTGATTACTCTGTACTCCGGTCCTGATTGGTGCGACAACACTAACCAGTCAGGATCATTCTGATTCAATACTGACGATCACATTCTTGTTAATAATATTAGATTTGAAGCTTAGTTGCGGCTGAAGGAGGGACTATTAATGATTTACTTCTCCCAGAATTCTCTCTGTCAAGGGTGTTAGAGTGGTGGGTGTCAATAAGGATGTGATACACTAACTACAGGGGTAGCTGTACGTCTACTTCTGCCATTTAGGGCAGAGCCTCGGTGAGATTTTGTCGCCCAGCAAAAAAAATCGATTTTCTTCAGGCGACTAATCCCCCTAATCTGCGCTTCGAATGCCATCCCGCCGGCGATTCAGATTTTAGCGTTGCGTTTTCTGAAGTTGCACTTCGGGCGACTTTGGAAAACAGCTCTCCGAGTGCCTTCCTGCCGGCGATTTAGATTGTAGCCCACGGGAAGGCAGTTTGAGGAGATTAGTCGCCCGAAGAAGAGGCGATTTGTCACCGGGCGACTGAATCTCCCCAAATCTCCACATGTGTCTCTGCCCTTAAAGGCATAAACTGATCCCACTAGTGATGTGCGGGTGGTTTCCCCGTGGGTCGGGTTCAGGCGGGCCCAGCACACTACACGTGGGTCGCTGACGGGTCTAATTACATACCTCCCAACATTTTGAAAATAGAAAGTGGGACCAAAATCCTTGAACATTTTTGACCATGTCTGTTTTTTTGTGGCCGCACCCCATAATTACCACGTCCATTTTACAAAATTTGGCAGGTTATGAAAGGCTGGACACATTTCTGTGGTTTTTATGTTATTACAGTTTTGCTAATGAAGGTGAATTGCCCTTTAAGCTGCGATTTCACAGTTTCCCCAAGAGACCTGTTTATCTTAAATTGTTACACTTCTTTCTTTGCATATCTTAAATTGCTATAAATGCATCTAAGTGCAGCTGCCACGTATTCTGGGCTCTCTACCAAAAGACAATGAAGTTAGAAACGTTGTATCTTTTTCTGGCTGTTCAGTGCAGGAGATCAAAGAGAAAGTCGGGACATTTCAGTCACAATCCGAGACTGCGGATTGAGCTGTCAAAATCGGGACTGTCCCACGAAAAACGGGACAGTTGGGAGGTATGTTATTGCTCTGGACAGAGTTGGACTGGGACAGCAGGGGAAATCCCGGGACTCAGGTGCACTACCTACCCCAGGGGACCAGTTTACAGTGGCCGCAGGGGGTACATGGTGGAGGGTCAGCAAGTAGGGTTGCCACCTGGCTGGGATTTTACTGGCCCGGCTAGTAAAAATGATGGTTGATCCCAATGTTATTAATAGGGAAACAAGATAAATATATAGGAAGACCGGTATTTTTTCCAGAAAAGGTGGCAACCCCATCAGCAATTAGGATTGTGAGCTCTTGGGTGAAGGCCCCAGGTGAGCAGCAAACACTCCAGTGAACTTATCAGATCCATTTCCACTAATATCAGCTTTTCAATATAATGTCCCTCAGATTGGGCTCCCTCTAGAGGTCAGCTGGGGGATGCTGGCTATGTATGTGTTTAGAGTGTCATCTAACACCACTAAATGCCAGTTAATGATGTGTAGGACCCAAAGGTCGGACAGCAGTGATTTGCGGTTCCAGACTCTGCCCTCACCCAACCTGCTCCCGGCTTGGCTCCTCCATTGTAAGACCCGCCCTGCAGTGATGTCACAAAAGGGACGGGGCAGGCGCAAATCTATAAATGGATGAGAAGTGACTTGAAGATTTGATGCAGCAGCCGCCCCTAAATGGTGGGTTTCAGGCCACACATCACTATCGGCAGTGTCAGACCGGGATACCAGGAAAACTCCCAGTGGGCCCAGGTGTCAGTGGCCCCTCATGCTGCAAAACATTTGGCCTATTTGACGACCATTCCTTATTTCCATGAGAACAAAGAGGCAAAATAAATGAAATAATAAATTCTAATATGTAAAGAAAAGAGACGAGGAGAAGAGAGGTTGAGTGAGGAGAGGAAGAAAATAATAGTTCTGAGAGTGGCCCCTGGTCTAAGGTTTATGGGTGGGCCCCTGGTGTCCCAGTCTGACACTGACTATCGGGCAGGTTCAGACTGAAATTCCCACTGTCCGGCCTTCCTGGGGCAGGTCTATAAATAGAGGCCTATAAATAGAGGTCTATAAATAGAGGTCTATAAATAGAGGTGCCTTGTTGGATCAGAATGGGCACATGTTGGAGTTGTACCCCCTACACATCACTAGTGCCAATGTATCACTGTCTATTGGTCATGAAAGGAAACCAGATACTGAGCCTGATTGGTTACAATGAGCAGGGGGTGGGGCTAGCCGACAATAGACGGGAATCCAAATGTAAAGAACCACAATCCTATGGAAGAATAGAGCCTCCCCACCCAAAATGGCCGCCAACCGACTCAAACTGACGTGTGGGACGTTATGGGATTTCGTAAAACTGGAATTTTAACATTTTAATATTTGGAAAGTATTTGTATTTCTTTGTTTGTAAATAAATGAGTGTTGCCTCATATAACGTCTCCCTCAGGGGTAAGTAGGGGCCTCCATAGTTGGGCCTTGTCATTGGCAATAACATTTCTATTGTCAGTGAGGTCAATCCTTACCTGTTCCTCCTCCGGGAGAAACAGCACGTGATGAATGGAGGAGACTGAGTTGCTGATTACTCTGTACTCCGGTCCTGATTGGTGCGACAACACTAACCAGTCAGGCTCATTCTGATTCATTAACCTTCTGACAACAAGGACTTGTCTTGGATTGGGAATTAATAAAATGCTCTAAATTATTTTTTGGGCTCACTGAGCAGGCTTTTGGAATACAAAGATTATTTTAAAACAATTTATCTTAAAGGAAGACTGTACCCCGAACAATGTAGGTCTCTATGGGGAAAAAAAAAAAAATTATATATATATCTCTCAACTGTCCTGATTTTAGAGGGACAGTCCCTCTTTTGACAGCTCAACTACAAAGTTTCTAACTTAATTGGCTTTTGACAGAGAGCCCAGAACAGCCACAGCTGTAGATAAGATACTTTTGTAACAATTTTGAGGTAAGCAAATAAGTAATTGTAACAATATAAGATAACAGGTCCCTTGGGAGAAGTTAAACTCACCTTCAATAGCAAAACTATAATGACTGAAAAAAAACACAGAAATGTGTTCAAACTTTTATAACCTGCCAAATTCTGTAAAATGAACATGGTAATTAGAAAAAAAGTAGACTTTTTAATTGTATATTCCATTTGTTACATGCTAGGTCACATGAGCCAATGAATGGACAGAGTTCTGTCTTTTACTCCCACACTACTTCCTGTTACAGTTAGAGCTGCAGTATTTCTGGTCAGGTGATCTCTTCCTGTTACAGTTAGAGCTGCAGTATTTCTGGTCAGGTGATCTCTTCCTGTTACAGTTAGAGCTGCAGTATTTCTGCTCCAAGGCAGCACACAGACCATCACAAAATGGCGGCTCAAGGGAAAATATGCAAAAGAGCAAAATTTTCTTAAATATATTTTTCAGATTAGTAAGATTCTTTAATATGCCTCTTAATAAGATATAAAGTAACAGTTGCTTAAGTATTCTATCCGGAGTTTAGTTTTCCTTAGGAGTAAATGCTCAACACAGATTTTCAGGAGGCTGCACACAGCATCGAGCTTGGGGGCCCAGGGGCCTGCCTCCCTGACTCGCAACCCACCTCCCAGCACCTACCATTTTCATTCAGCTACGCAGAGGGCCAGGGAGGGGAAGTTGGAAACTGGCTGGCCTGTGAGGGCTTGGTCCCACCGGGGTTTTTTTTTTTCCCCCCAGTCCGGCATTGGCACTGGCTGGACGTCACACAGTGTCCACTTCAGCCAGTTTCAAACACCACAATGTACAAGACATAACCACTATTTAGAATTTGGCCAAATCCCTGAATCCTATGTGAAAGATTCTGCCGAATACCGAACTGAATCTGAATCCTAATTTGCATATGTAAATTATGGGACAGAAAGGACAAAGTGGAAAAGATTTTACTTACTTCTTTGTTTTGTGACGAAAAGTCACATAATCTGGGGGATAGTCCTGATTTTGATAGCCTGATAGTTCTATTTGATCTCCTGCAGTGACGCCAGAAAAAGATACAAAGTTTCTGAAACTGAATTAAAATAAGAGGCTTTTTGGCAGAGAGCCCAGAACGCTCAGCAGCTGCACTTGGATACATTTGTAACTATTTAAGATAAGCAAAGATATAATTGTAATTATTTAAGATAAGCAGTTTTCTGCTAGCAGCTTAAGGGCTAGTCCACACGGGGAGATAGCAACGCGTTTGCGGTCGCGGCGACAAAGCGCCGCGACAGTCGCCGCGACCGGCGCAGGCGACAGTTTTGTATGGGCGCCTATGTAAAAACGCCTGTGCTAACCACACGAGGTGATGCGCTTTTCAACAGTCGCCTGAAAATGCCTTGCTAGGCTTTTTCAGGCGACTGTTGAAAAGCGCATCGCCTCGTGTGGTTAGCACAGGCGTTTTTACATAGGCGCCCATACAAAACTGTCGCCTGCGCCGGTCGCGGCGACTGTCGCGGCGCTTTGTCGCCGCAAACGCGTCGCTATCTCCCCGTGTGGACTAGCCCTAAAGGACCATTCACTTTCATTATCTAAACTGTTATAACACATAAAACAAAAACTCCCAGAAATGTGTTCAGACTTTGATAACCTGTAAACCTGACATGGTATTTGAGGGGTGGTCATAAAGTGGGCTTGGTCAAAATTTTGCTGCACTGCACCCTATACTCCCTGTGTGTGTGTCCCATACAGAGATGCTCAAAAGAGCAGCACTATAGCCTTGAGATAGCTCTTCCAGGTAATGCCAGAAAAAATAATCTATCTTTATATATACAGTATTTTCTGCCAGGACCTGGTGACAGGTACTTATGCTTGAGCATCCCCATCCCCAGTACATGTATTTGCCCCGTGATCAATGACAATCTGACCTACATTTGTACTCTCTCTCCTTCAATTAGCAAGAGCCTATCTGGGTAAAGAAATCCAGTGTGATGTTCTACCATCAATAGCCCAAATGGCATTTTTGGGCCAAGATAGGGTTGCATTTTGGCACCCAACATAGGACTTGAAGGCTGCCTTGCATATGACTTTCAATTATTCCTGACACGTGCAGGCTTTGCCAGACTCACTAGAAAAGGTGCAAAGTAATTGTCCATGGGTTTGAGGTTCTTTCAGGTTATTCCGCGTTGGCCACTAGCCATCAATTGGGAGATCTCTTCGGCTACATATTTTGAGTCACTGCTGCCATTTTGGTTCTATTGCAACAAAAACCTGGAGAACCAGCCAGTGTGTAAAGCAGACTGTCCGCCAACTCTACTCTCAGCATGCAAGTGTTTTTTCTGCTACACCTATTTGGTTCAACAATTAAAAATTAAAGGGTCTTGTGGGATAATGAGAGGCAGGTTTTGGCGTTGACCAAAAATTCATATGTAAATGTACCTTTCCATTAGTGATGTGAAATTCTTGACCCGCACCCATCCCTAATCCGACTACTCAAGACCCGCCAGGCGGTTGCATGCTTCCTTATATACCCACGCCCTCCCGCCTCTGTCTCTGACA
The DNA here is from genome assembly GCF_017654675.1 of Xenopus laevis. Taxonomy (NCBI): domain Eukaryota; kingdom Metazoa; phylum Chordata; class Amphibia; order Anura; family Pipidae; genus Xenopus; species Xenopus laevis. The sequence goes on from NC_054375.1 coordinate 153,240,572, forward strand.
TCATGGAGGGGGCAGGGTGGGAGCATCCATATATAGAATTTGTCAAGAAATTAGGTTGAGGGAGTGGAGGGCAGCAATTGCAGAAGGAAGAGCTGGGACTGTACCTGCTCGTGGCCCAAACACGCCCGACCCACAGGCTTTGGGCCAGACCGCAAAGCACAACTTTCCATACCATGTGAAAAAAAGGCTGATCTTTGATTGCATTTAGAGTAAATACCTCGGCAAGCAGGTGAAAGAAGGTTAGAACCTGGGTGGAGTTAGGTCCAGTAGGGGAAGTTAGTCGTGACAATATTTCTATATTAATATCTTTATTATAACTCACTCTATAAGTGAGCGTTAGATTCAAGGTATTTAGTGAGCAGCCTGATGCTCCTTCCAGGGAAGTAAAAGGATGGGAGTCCTGGGTGTACCACCCTCAGGATTGGGACTCAAGTGTCCAGACTTAGGGGTAGATGTGTTTCCACCTAAAGGTTTGGAATTACAGTGCACTGGGTCCTCCGAAGATTTTTTTACAGGGGGGGCCAGGCGCCCTGTAGTTATGCTACTGATCTGAGACTGGTTACTGACCCCTGATGGGCAAACACTTCTATAGGTTCTATTTGTGAGTATCATCTGTGCCTATTCCCCTAGTGATTGGTCTTACGTTCCTGCCAGTAAAGAAGTAATCGTTGATTTTAAGAACTACTGGTGCCATATATTGATTTGACCTCAGAATTAATGTTCAATTTCACCCTTCCTCTAACATCATGTGAGTACCCACTCCCAAAGATTTGCATTGCTATCAATGAGCGCTTAATTCCCTATCCCCTTACATTGGTTTGATAAAGTGGAGTCTGTGGGGAGTTAAGCTGGCTATACACCCTCCGATATATTTGTACAAAATAAAGTTTCATGAGATATTTGGACCGCATGCGGGTTCTGAAACATCTGTCCAATACTTTATGTACCATGACGATCACTCGTCAGTCGATCGGGCAGGTTAGAACATTTCTTTCGGATAATGATAATATCCTGTATGCCGAAAAGTCATTAAAAAAGACAAAACGCTGATGTCTTTTCATATTTTAAAGTGAAATTATGTTTAAAAGTTGTAACTGTTAATTTTTTTTTTTAACCATTTGAAGCTCATGCCACATTTGTTTTAGGGTGAGCTCATGTGTAGGACAATAGAGGATCTCTTTTGTCTTTATTTTGCTTCCTTGGCCCACGATATATATATTGACCTGCCAAACGAGCTGATCTCTATCGGATATGTGGACAATATTGATGGAGAGGGCAAAAAAGGGGGGGTGAATATCCAGTTAAGTGTAAATGTAAGCAGTAAGATACACTTACCAAAAATAACAGGGGGTCCAGGTGCTCAAGCCCCAGACCTTTAGCTTGGGAAGGTAAATTACGAAACTGTATAAGAAACAGTAGGGCTGGCGCAAACCGGACTTCACTCCGAGATATGATGCAAATAAAAGTAAATTATTTAAACAAAAATAGCGGATCTCAAAAAGGGTAGCCTGTTTAAATAAATTACTTTTATTTACATCATATCTCGGAGTGAAGTCTGGTCTGCGCCAGACCTACAACTTGATATACATGTAGGGTTGCCACCTTTTCTGGAAAAAAATCCCGGCCTATATATTTATCTTTTTTCCCTATTAACGACATTGGGATCAACCATCATTTTTACCGGCCAGGTGGCAACCTTATATACGTGGGTGATATTGGAAAGAGTCACAAAAAGGATTCCTGATTCCCCAGCCTCTCCAGTCAATTAGCGTGGTGTCCGGAAGAGAGGTCGGCACCTCTCCAATATACATAAAGACGAAAATTAACCAGACACTCAACAGCAAGTGAAGCGGACGGACCCCTGCGTGTTTATTCCAGTCTTGTGATGTAACGTTTCGGGGGTGGGCCCCTTCGTCAGAAATTGGAAGGAGTACAGGTAGGGTTGCCACCTTTTAAAAAAATCTCTACCGGGTGGTGGAGGGGGCGGGAATAAAAGGGCGGGCCCTGGCTGCAAAGGGGCGGGTTGCGACAATTAAGGGGCGGGTTACGATTGGCTGGGCCGGTCGTGACATCAAAGGGGACGGGGCCACAGCACACATTTGGACTCAAGCCAGCAGCAAAAAGGTTAGTTTTTACTAGGCTGGGTGCAGGCCACGGGCATTTGTTTGATGTATTACAAATTTACCGGCAGCTACATTGCCGGTAAGGGCTCTTACTCACGAGCGTTTTTACCTGCGCTCCCCTGCATTCCGTTTTTCTGCGTTCAGCCGCAGGGGAGCGCAGGAATAGACGCATTACATTTTTTCCAATGGGGCTGTACTCGCACAGGCGCCTGTAGGCGCCAAACGCAGGTTGAGACGCAACATGCTGCATTTTTCCTGCGTTTGGCGCCTACATGCGCCTGTGCGAGTACAGCCCCATTGGAAAAAATGTAATGCGTCTATTCCTGCGCTCCCCTGCGGCTGAACGCAGAAAAACGGAATGCAGGGGAGCGCAGGTAAAAACGCTCGTGAGTAAGAGCCCTTAATTTGTAATACCGGCCCCGGCTGGTGTTTTACCGGCTAGGCTCGTAAAATACCGGCCAGGTGGCAACCCTTAGTACAGGTGGTTGGATCGTGGCACCGCATCAAAGAACAGGTGCGGTCCAGATTTTTAGCCCTGCCCGATCGACATCTGCCCGACTTTCTGCCAGATATCGATCGGGGAAGCAGTCGGAGGGCCACACACATGGGCCAATCAGCTCCCGTCTGTTGGCAGTTTTATTGGCCTGTGTATGGCCAGCTTAAGTCAATATCTGAACGTTCCAGTAAAATCTGAATGTGTGTGTGGCCAGCTTTAGATTTTGTGCATTTAAAAGGAATCATTTTTTTTTTTAGACACTGAAAAATGGGGTTGTTTATTGATTCTAGCACATCCTTCCGCCGCTCTAGAGTCATTAAGGGGATGTTCGGTGATTATTTATCCCTCGTAGGGTTGCCACCTGTTTTGGAAAAAAATACTGACCTTCCTATATAGTTAGATTTTTTTTTACTGGTCAGGAGGTAAAATACCGGCCGGGTGGCAATATCCTAGACTCCTCTGAAAGGACGTCTTAAAATCTAGACAAAGATTAAGCAATTCATTTGGAAGGATAAAATATAGCAAGACTGATATTCTTTTTATCCAGTCTAACCCTAAACACTAATAGGCACCTGTGAGTTGCAGTTCATGAGCAGTTCTTACCCACAATGCCTAGCTGCTAATGCCACATGAAGGACACGTGACCTTTATACCATATTCCCAAAGGTTCAAACTAGTGCAACACAGCTCAAGTCACTGTGAATTCCCCTCAGAAACGTCAATAAACGTTCACAAGCGCATGATTTACAAAGGGGCAAATAATAATTCAACCCTTTATATAAAATAAAGACACGTAATAACTGAGCACTCAGTGTTTATTTCTATCATGGCGGAAATCCCACACAGACGACGACTAATGACTAAACTACTACAGGTCAGAGAGCCACCATTTCATTCGACTACAAAATGGCGGACACGCCAAGCTTATAAACCAGTTTTGATTGGCCAGAAAAGGACCGCGGTGTCGTCAGAAGACGGAAGCGTCCATTCCCTGCAAAGCACAAATCAGCCAATCAGAGTAGATATACATACAGTACATGACCAATCGCAATGAAGAAGAACCTCTTTTATCCAATCCCTGCGCACGGAGAGGAAATCAGTCGCATCCGCTTAGAGGCTGGATGGATTCTTTTTTAAAAACGCTCTCAACCAATAGTGGAGTAGCATTGCCGCGCCGCGTCCAATAAGGGGGAGGCAACATGAATGCGTCACTGCCAATGAAAATCTGGCGGCAGTTAGAACTGTATTTGAAAGTGCGGGAGCGGTGAGGTCGGACACGGGAACAGCTCGAGGTAAATACTGAGGTTTGTCTGGGAGTGAATTGTTTATATGATCACAGGGTTGTTAGGCGCCTTGTACTGGGGACATCAAGTCACTCACATCAATAGACCAGCTCCTGCCAACCTTCTATTGGTCACTCAGGCTGTATCAATAGCCTGCCAACCTTCTATTGGTCACTCACAGGCTGTATCAATAGACCAGCTCCTGCCAACCTTCTATTGGTCACTCACAGGCTGTATCTATAGACCAGCTCCTGCCAACCTTCTATTGGTCACTCACAGGCTGTATCAATAGACCAGCTCCTGCCAACCTTCTATTGGTCACTCACAGGCTGTATCAATAGACCAGCTCCTACCAACCTTCTATTGGTCACTCACAGGCTGTATCAATAGGCCAGCTCCTACCAACCTTCTATTGGTCACTCACAGGCTGTATCAATAGACCAGCTCCTGCCAACCTTCTATTGGTCACTCACAGGCTGTATCAATAGACCAGCTCCTGCCAACCTTCTATTGGTCACTCACAGGCTGTATCTATAGTCCAGCTCCTGCCAACCTTCTATTGGTCACTCACAGGCTGTATCAATAGACCAGCTCTTACCAACCTTCTATTGGTCACTCACAGGCTGTATCAATAGGCCAGCTCCTGCCAACCTTCTATTGGTCACTCACAGGCTGTATCTATAGACCAGCTCCTGCCAACCTTCTATTGGTCACTCACAGGCTGTATCAATAGACCAGCTCCTGCCAACCTTCTATTGGTCACTCACAGGCTGTATCAATAGGCCAGCTCCTACCAACCTTCTATTGGTCACTCACAGGCTGTATCTATAGACCAGCTCCTGCCAACCTTCTATTGGTCACTCACAGGCTGTATCAATAGTCCAGCTCCTGCCAACCTTCTATTGGTCACTCACAGGCTGTATCAATAGACCAGCTCTTACCAACCTTCTATTGGTCACTCACAGGCTGTATCAATAGACCAGCTCCTACCAACCTTCTATTGGTCACTCACAGGCTGTATCTATAGACCAGCTCCTGCCAACCTTCTATTGGTCACTCACAGGCTGTATCAATAGTCCAGCTCCTGCCAACCTTCTATTGGTCACTCACAGGCTGTATCAATAGACCAGCTCCTGCCAACCTTCTATTGGTCACTCACAGGCTGTATCAATAGGCCAGCTCCTGCCAACCTTCTATTGGTCACTCACAGGCTGTATCTATAGTCCAGCTCCTGCCAACCTTCTATTGGTCACTCACAGGCTGTATCAATAGTCCAGCTCCAACCAACCTTCTATTGGTCACTCACAGGCTGTATCAATAGACCAGCTCCTGCCAACCTTCTATTGGTCACTCACAGGCTGTATCAATAGGCCAGCTCCTACCAACCTTCTATTGGTCACTCACAGGCTGTATCAATAGACCAGCTCCTGCCAACCTTCTATTGGTCACTCACAGGCTGTATCAATAGACCAGCTCCTGCCAACCTTCTATTGGTCACTCACAGGCTGTATCTATAGACCAGCTCCTGCCAACCTTCTATTGGTCACTCACAGGCTGTATCAATAGACCAGCTCCTACCAACCTTCTATTGGTCACTCACAGGCTGTATCAATAGGCCAGCTCCTACCAACCTTCTATTGGTCACTCACAGGCTGTATCTATAGACCAGCTCCTGCCAACCTTCTATTGGTCACTCACAGGCTGTATCAATAGGCCAGCTCCTACCAACCTTCTATTGGTCACTCACAGGCTGTATCAATAGACCAGCTCTTACCAACCTTCTATTGGCCACTCACAGGCTGTATCTATAGACCAGCTCCTGCCAACCTTCTATTGGTCACTCACAGGCTGTATCAATAGACCAGCTCCTGCCAACCTTCTATTGGTCACTCACAGGCTGTATCAATAGACCAGCTCCTACCAACCTTCTATTGGTCACTCACAGGCTGTATCAATAGGCCAGCTCCTACCAACCTTCTATTGGTCACTCACAGGCTGTATCAATAGGCCAGCTCCTGCCAACCTTCTATTGGTCACTCACAGGCTGTATCTATAGACCAGCTCCTGCCAACCTTCTATTGGTCACTCACAGGCTGTATCAATAGACCAGCTCCTGCCAACCTTCTATTGGTCACTCACAGGCTGTATCAATAGGCCAGCTCCTACCAACCTTCTATTGGTCACTCACAGGCTGTATCTATAGACCAGCTCCTGCCAACCTTCTATTGGTCACTCACAGGCTGTATCAATAGACCAGCTCCTGCCAACCTTCTATTGGTCACTCACAGGCTGTATCAATAGGCCAGCTCCTGCCAACCTTCTATTGGTCACTCACAGGCTGTATCTATAGTCCAGCTCCTGCCAACCTTCTATTGGTCACTCACAGGCTGTATCAATAGTCCAGCTCCAACCAACCTTCTATTGGTCACTCACAGGCTGTATCAATAGACCAGCTCCTGCCAACCTTCTATTGGTCACTCACAGGCTGTATCAATAGGCCAGCTCCTACCAACCTTCTATTGGTCACTCACAGGCTGTATCAATAGACCAGCTCCTGCCAACCTTCTATTGGTCACTCACAGGCTGTATCTATAGACCAGCTCCTACCAACCTTCTATTGGTCACTCACAGGCTGTATCTATAGTCCAGCTCCTGCCAACCTTCTATTGGTCACTCACAGGCTGTATCTATAGTCCAGCTCCTGCCAACCTTCTATTGGTCACTCACAGGCTGTATCTATAGTCCAGCTCCTGCCAACCTTCTATTGGTCACTCACAGGCTGTATCTATAGTCCAGCTCCTGCCAACCTTCTATTGGTCACTCACAGGCTGTATCAATAGGCCAGCTCTTACCAAGCTTCTATTGGTCACTCACAGGCTGTATCAATAGACCAGCTCCTGCCAACCTTCTATTGGTCACTCACAGGCTGTATCAATAGACCAGCTCCTACCAACCTTCTATTGGTCACTCACAGGCTGTATCAATAGGCCAGCTCCTACCAACCTTCTATTGGTCACTCACAGGCTGTATCAATAGACCAGCTCTTACCAACCTTCTATTGGCCACTCACAGGCTGTATCTATAGACCAGCTCCTGCCAACCTTCTATTGGTCACTCACAGGCTGTATCAATAGACCAGCTCCTGCCAACCTTCTATTGGTCACTCACAGGCTGTATCAATAGACCAGCTCCTACCAACCTTCTATTGGTCACTCACAGGCTGTATCAATAGTCCAGCTCCTACCAACCTTCTATTGGTCACTCACAGGCTGTATCAATAGGCCAGCTCCTACCAACCTTCTATTGGTCACTCACAGGCTGTATCAATAGGCCAGCTCCTACCAACCTTCTATTGGTCACTCACAGGCTGTATCTATAGACCAGCTCCTGCCAACCTTCTATTGGTCACTCACAGGCTGTATCAATAGACCAGCTCCTGCCAACCTTCTATTGGTCACTCACAGGCTGTATCAATAGGCCAGCTCCTGCCAACCTTCTATTGGTCACTCACAGGCTGTATCTATAGACCAGCTCCTGCCAACCTTCTATTGGTCACTCACAGGCTGTATCTATAGTCCAGCTCCTGCCAACCTTCTATTGGTCACTCACAGGCTGTATCAATAGTCCAGCTCCAGCCAACCTTCTATTGGTCACTCACAGGCTGTATCAATAGGCCAGCTCCTACCAACCTTCTATTGGTCACTCACAGGCTGTATCAATAGACCAGCTCCTGCCAACCTTCTATTGGTCACTCACAGGCTGTATCTATAGACCAGCTCCTACCAACCTTCTATTGGTCACTCACAGGCTGTATCTATAGTCCAGCTCCTGCCAACCTTCTATTGGTCACTCACAGGCTGTATCTATAGTCCAGCTCCTGCCAACCTTCTATTGGTCACTCACAGGCTGTATCAATAGACCAGCTCCTGCCAACCTTCTATTGGTCACTCACAGGCTGTATCTATAGACCAGCTCCTGCCAACCTTCTATTGGTCACTCACAGGCTGTATCAATAGACCAGCTCCTGCCAACCTTCTATTGGTCACTCACAGGCTGTATCAATAGACCAGCTCCTGCCAACCTTCTATTGGTCACTCACAGGCTGTATCAATAGACCAGCTCCTACCAACCTTCTATTGGTCACTCACAGGCTGTATCAATAGACCAGCTCCTACCAACCTTCTATTGGTCACTCACAGGCTGTATCAATAGTCCAGCTCCAACCAACCTTCTATTGGTCACTCACAGGCTGTATCAATAGACCAGCTCCTGCCAACCTTCTATTGGTCACTCACAGGCTGTATCTATAGTCCAGCTCCTGCCAACCTTCTATTGGTCACTCACAGGCTGTATCAATAGACCAGCTCTTACCAAGCTTCTATTGGTCACTCACAGGCTGTATCAATAGACCAGCTCTTACCAAGCTTCTATTGGTCACTCACAGGCTGTATCAATAGACCAGCTCCTGCCAACCTTCTATTGGTCACTCACAGGCTGTATCAATAGACCAGCTCCTGCCAACCTTCTATTGGTCACTCACAGGCTGTATCAATAGACCAGCTCCTGCCAACCTTCTATTGGTCACTCACAGGCTGTATCAATAGTCCAGCTCCTGCCAACCTTCTATTGGTCACTCACAGGCTGTATCAATAGACCAGCTCCTACCAACCTTCTATTGGTCACATCAAGTCACTCACAGGCTGTATCAATAGGCCAGCTCATATTCATCCTGTACTGGTCACATCAAAGTGGTTCTGTACCTTTAAACACTCTCTCTTTCCTCCCAACAGAATGTCTTACAAAGAGAATCTCAACCCATCCAGCTACACCTCCAAGGTACGTGCTTCTAGTCTTTATGACCTGTAGGAAGGTCCCAATTTTTGCATTTTGATTGGGGAAAGTTTATTGCTCGGTCACTTTGCACCTCTGGGCGGCTGGAGATATTTGTGTCAATCTAAATGTGGGAATGAATTGAATTTGCTTTGGCATTCGTCATAGCAATTAGGGATTCTTGCATGGCATACATATAGGGTTGCCACCAAAATGATGATCCCAATGTTATTAATAGGGAAAAAATATACATCTATAGGAAGGCCGGTATTTTTTTCCCATAAAAGGTGGCAACCCTACATACATATGGCTCTAATTGTTGTAGTTCAGCAATAGATGTGGCAGTCGCTGCAAGTGTTTATATAACTTACACACTGTTCTTTTCATTGCAGTTCACCACTCCATCCAGTGCTACGGCGGCCCAGAGGGTTCTAAGGAAGGAACCGTATGTATCTACATTTACCACCCCGTCTGACAATCTACTGGCCCAGAGGACTCAGCTCTCTCGCATTACCCCCTCTGCTTCCTCCAGCGTTCCAGGTACTTTGACTTTTGGCACCACCTGGTTCTGATTTGCTTGTTGGGTTAAATGGATATTTGCAAGTTGTAGTTCAACATACAAACGTCCTTCAGTTGTTCTCTCTGACCTGCACCACTGGGATTGTAAATGTCTATTAATGTTGTCTTTGTGTGATTTGCAGGTAGAGTGGCAGTAAGCACAGAGATGCCCTCCCAAAATACTGCACTGGCAGAAATGTAAGTCATTTGTTTGTTCTTTGGACTTTAATAAACTGCCCCTCTCATCCCTTGGGAATTGGGAGTCCAGGCAACCATAGAGTGTAGGGGCAGATTGTATTGCCAGCGTGTGCAATGGGGAATGAAGTTATCAAACGCGTCTGGTTTTTCCTTCAGGCCCAAAAGGAAGTTCACCATCGATGACTTTGACATTGGCCGCCCATTGGGGAAGGGAAAGTTTGGGAACGTGTACCTGGCTAGGGAGAAGCAGAACAAGTTCATTATGGCTTTAAAGGTTCTATTCAAGTCTCAGCTGGAGAAGGAGGGAGTGGAGCACCAGCTGCGGCGTGAGATAGAGATCCAGTCTCACCTCAGGTAACTGCCACCAGGAACAGAACCTCTCCTCCTCGTATTAACTTGCAACTGCCAGTTTCCTTTATTCTACTTCTTGTGTTGAATTCTGCTCCTGTCTTCCTGCTGTGTTTTAATCTTAATGAGGGACAATGACATGGGTGTCACATGTAATAACTGCTTGTCTGGGGATCAGGTAAGTGTAAGACCCATGTGCTCTGGCCTGATTCCCCCCAAACAAGCAGATATTACATTATATGTATGGCTAACTTTACATTGTACTGGATTATAAGGCAGTACATATGACCTCTAGCACCCCACAACTCTAGAATCTGACCTGTGACTACGGTATTGGTGCAATGGGAGGCAAGAATATTTACATGGAACCAACATTCTGCTGAGCTGTACCCTTTAGAAGGGGGCGGGTCATATTTTATAAATACTGACTGATACAAGAGGGAAAGACTGAAAGGCATTGTGCACATTACAGCTTACAATCTAACAGGAGGAAGGCAGTCCATCATTTTCCCCCCTTCCCCCCCCCCCCCCCCATCCTTTTTTTCTCTTCCTTCCCTCCTTCCTATAAATTACTGAATTACTTGGGCTGCTGGCAACCTGTTTAAAGGGGGTGATTATCTTTTAGTATAATTTAGATTGGGATATTCTAAAGGTGGCCATACACGGATAGATCCGCTCGTTTGGCGATGTCGCCAAACGAGCGGATCTCCCTCTGATATGCCCACCTTGAGGTGGGCAATATCGGGCTGATCCGATCGTGGGCCCTAGGGCCCAACGATCGGATCCTAGCGTTCGCCAAACGGGTGGTCGGATCGCGGGACCGCATCAACGAACAGATGCGGTCGCGATCCGACGGGATTTTTAATCCCATCCGATCGAGATCTGGCAGACTTTCGGCCAGATCTCGATCGGGGAAGCCCGTCGGGGGCCCCCATACACGGGCCAATAAGCTGCCGACTCGGTCTGTCGGCAGCTTTTATCGGCCCGTGTATGGCCACCTTAAGACAACTTGTAATTGGTTTACATTGTTTGTAGTTTTTGACTTTGACTAGTGTTTTATTCAGCAGCAGCTCTCCAGTTTGCAATCGGAGCAGTCTGGTTACTAGGGTCCAAACTACCCTAGCAACCATGCATTGATTGGAATAAGCGACAGAAATATGAATAGGAGAGGACTGGATAGAAAGATGAGGAATAAAAAGTAGCAATAACATATACACTTGTAGCCTTACAGAGCATTTGTTTTTTTTTTGTTTTTTTTTTAGATGGGGTCAGTGACCCCAAAAACAGAGAAATTAAGGCCAATTGATAAGTTGGTTAGAATTAGCCATTCTATAACATACTAAAAGTTTAATTTTATTTTCTTTAGACACCCAAACATCCTGCGCATGTACAACTACTTCCACGACCGCAAGCGAATCTACCTCATGCTGGAGTTCGCCCCTCGAGGAGAGCTGTACAAGGAGCTGCAAAAACATGGCCGCTTTGATGAGCAGAGAAGTGCTACAGTGAGTGACATGGGGGGGGTCTTTGCCTAATTGTGTTACACTGTCCGTCACAACTAGTTTATATACTAACCTGCACGACTGCTCTAATCCAAGCAATACCTGGGCAGTTTGTTTTCCCCTTTTGGAGATCAATCTAACGGGCGGTTACTATGAGTTACGGAACTTCAGTTTAGTTTGTGTTCCTCTTAACGGGTAACCAGCCCAAAACAAGTCGTTTTGCCTATAGCAGGCGCTGGTAGTGTTAAAGGACCCTTGGTATCCATTGCTTTGTGGCTGCAACTGTTTCTCTTCCCATGTGACCTTACCATGTGACTTGCAGTTTATGGAAGAGCTGGCTGATGCCCTGCACTATTGCCACGAAAGGAAAGTCATCCACAGAGACATCAAGCCCGAGAACCTGCTCATGGGATACAAAGGGGAACTGAAAATTGCAGACTTTGGCTGGTCTGTTCATGCCCCATCACTCAGGTACCTCCAACTTTCTGTTGTCTTAATGCATCTTGTTCAGCGTTTGTTCACCTTTAATTTAACTTTCAAAATGTTATACAATGGCTACATTTTTTTAATTGCCTTAAGGTGGCCATAGACGCAAAGATCCTATCGTACAAATTGAGGATTCGTACGATTTTTGGACAGTGTGTTGAGAGTCCCGCCATTTTTCGCCCAGCGGAGATCGGACAGTGGCCATGCCCGTTAGTGGCATATTGGGGAAAGATCGGCTCACTTTTCAATGTCGCCAAAGGAGTGGATCTTTGCGTCTACAGCCACCTTTATTCTTCTGACTCTTTCCAGCTTTCAAATGGGGGTCACTGACCCCATCTAAAAACATTGCTCTGTAAGGCTACAAATTTATTATAGTTGCTACTTTATTACTCATCTTTCTGTTCAGGCCTCTCCTATTCATATTCAAATCAATGCATGGTTGCTAGGGGAATTTAGGCCCTAGCAACCAGACAGCTGAAATTGCTAACTGGATAGCTGCTGAATAAAAAGCTAAATAACTCAAAACACAAATAATTAAATGAAAAACAATTGTAAATTGTCTTAGAATCTCCCTCTCTACATCATACTAAAAGTTCAATTTAAAGGTGAAACACTCGGTAGACTCAGACTGGCAACCAACATTTTGAGTTTTCAGTAAATATTTAAGTCTGCTTTTCACTTTCCTCAGTAGAGAATAGCCTCTGTACTTGTTGTTTCTAAGACTTAATGACCAAAACCATAGAACTAAAATTCTAGTACAGCTATGGGACCTGTTGTCCAGAATGCTTGGGACCTGGAGTTTTCCAGATTGTTAATCTTTCTGTAATTTGGATCTTCATACCTTAAATCTACTAGAAAATCATGTAAACATTAAATAACCCAATAGGCTGGTTTTGCTTTCAATAAGGGTGAATTATATCTTAGTTGGGATCAAGTACAAGCGACTCTTTTTATTACACAGAAAAAGGAACTTATTTTTAAAAATTTGGTTTATTTGATTACAATAGTCTGAGATGTTCGTTCCGTAATTCAGAACATTCCGGATAACGGAGCTGCTTCATTGTGGTTTAACTGAAATGTCTTTGTGCAGGCGTCGGACAATGTGTGGAACTTTGGATTATCTGCCCCCTGAGATGATCGAGGGAAAGACTCACGACGAGAAAGTGGATCTATGGTGCGCTGGGGTTCTCTGTTACGAGTTCCTTGTAGGAATGCCTCCATTCGACAGTCCCTCCCACACAGAAACACATCGGAGAATTGTCAATGTAAGATGCCCCTTTACTGTGTGTCTAATAGAATTTGTATACTTAAAGGGATTCTGTTGCGGGGGAAAATGTTTGTTTTTATTTATTTTTCTTCCCTTCCCATTGTAGTATCGCAACTTGGGTCGTGCTCCCTAGCCTCACCTAGTGGTAGACACGAGAATAGCACCAAAGCGGAAAACCCCCTGCCTTGGTGCTATTCTCATGTGTACCACTAGGTGGGCATAGGGAGCACGACCCAAGTCTTAGTATACTACAATGGGAAGGGAAGAAGCAATAGCTGTCGGAAAGCAGTTCCATCCTGAAGTGTTGGCTCCTCCTCAAAGCTCAGAATTGTGTCTCCACACCAATATTACAATTGTTGGTTCAACAATAACATTTTAAATAGAGTGAATAATTTGCAATGTAAATGGTGTCATTTAGAAATAAAAATCATGACAGAATCCCTTTATGAAGCTTCAACCGTAACCCTGTATCTCCCCTAACCTTTCTTCTATAGGTTGACCTTAAGTTTCCGCCTTTCCTGTCCGACGGCTCAAAGGACCTGATCAGCAAGCTCCTCCGCTACCACCCACCACAGCGTCTCCCGCTGAAAGGTGTCATGGAGCACCCTTGGGTGAAGGCAAACTCCCGCCGTGTCCTGCCTCCTGTCTACCAGTCCACCCAATCAAAATAGTTACTCTGCCGATTGCCTGAAGTTGTGCGACTTTTTACTGCACTTGGTAGTTGACCTGGATCCAATGACCATGAAGTGCAGACTTGTGATTAACAACACTTTGCCACTGCTGAAGCCATTATATAATATACACACATGGATCAGTACAGGGGGATACTGCAGTGGGCCGACTGTTCCTTTCCTTACTACTGAAGTCTGGAACTTCACTTTTTTTTTTTTTTTCTGTTTGTGAAATGAGCTGCTCTATTAACCTATAATGAATACAAATACTGGCAAACCTCTTATACAGGGGACTTCAGGGTATTGAGTGTGCAAGTTACATCAGCAAAGAGATAAACAGACCAGATCCATTGTCGGCAGTCACAACGTTTGGCTAAATATGGCTGCACTTACGACCCCTCTGTCCCAGCCTGCTCTGCATCCAACACTGTGAATGGGGGGCTTGGTGGGCTCCAATGCACCAAAGTAATCCACATACTGCCTTTCAAGCTTTTGGTGTCGGGCATTTATGTTCAGGCTTTTGTTTTCAGTGCGTTCCTATGTAGAAGATAGCCGTCGGTTAGAAATGTTTTCTATGGTTTTATATTTAAAGTGTATATATTTCCTTGTTCAATTCCGGGTTTTGTTCTTATGCTCTGTATGACTTGGTCCTCCCATTAGCAGAGACTATTCCTCTCTATGACTGCAAGTATGAGTGATGTCACAATTGTTGGGGAGAGTTGTCTGCTCATATTAGTTGTGCTTGCAGCAGCCACGTAACAGTAGTTTGAAAGCCTTCGGCCACCCCCAATTCCATATTCGCGGGGGTTTGGCTGAAATCTGCAAACTACCATTAAATAAAATCTAATCTCTGGAGTGGGGAGGAAGTGTAATACTTGGATGTTTTCTTTGTAAATAAAGTATTGTAATCTTCTAATTGCCTGTGGATCGTATTATGTGCAGCTAATGGTAACACTGGGGAAATGTATGCAGTTAAAGGGGTTGTTCACCTTTGAGAACTTTTTATTATGATGAGTGATATTCTGAGACAATTTGCAATTGGTTTTTCATTTTTTATTGAATAATTTGCGTCTTAACCAATCTGGTAACTAGGGTCCAAATTCCCCTAGCAACCATGCACTGATTTGAATAAGAGGCTGGACTATGCTTGGGAGAGGACTAGAAAGAAGAGTATTAAAAAGTAACCACAATACATTTGTAGCCTTACAGAGCATTTTGTTTTTTTTAGAAGGGAGACCGGAAAAAGGCATAACTATAAAACGATAAATGAAAAGTTGCTTAGAATTGGTATATCTATAACATAATAAAAGTTACCTTAAAGGTGAACCACCCCTTTAATTTAGATTATAAATCAAGCAACTGTTGCTTACCAAGTGCTGAACTGCAACTTGCTGCAGTAAAAGACCCGCTAATCGTCAGTCACTGGTTTAAATGCTGTGTGGCTTCCTGGAGTCCCTTCGGCTTTATAGTTGTTTATACATTGACTACACTGGCAAATTGTAGAACGTCCATTTTTGCTTCTTGCTCAATGTGTCCATTATAGTTATACTGCCCTTCAAAGGGGTTGTTCACCTTTAAATTTAACGTTTAGTATGAGAGTGATATTCCGAGACAATTAAAAATTGAAAGCCAATTGCAATTATTTGTGGTCTGTGACTTTGCTGAAATTACAAACTGGAGAGTTGCTGAATAAAAAGCTGTCTTGTTTGCTAAGGTTCAAATTTTTCTAGGGATGCACCAAATCCACTGTTTTGTTTTCGGTTGAATCCTTCACGAAAGATTCGGCCAAGTCCTAATTTGCATATGCAAATTAGCAGTGTGAAGGTGGGGAAATGTACTTCCTTGTTTTGTGACAGTCATACGATTTCCCTCCCCGTCCCTATTTTGCATATGTAAATTAGGATTCGGTGCAGCCAGACAGAAGGATTCGGTGCATCCCTCAATTTTACCCTAGCAACCATTCACTGATTTAAATAAGAGACTAGAATATGAATAGGAGAGGGAATGAATAGAAAGATAAGCAATAAAAAAAATATATATATATTTGTACCCTTAGACACATTTTTATTTAGATGGGGTCAGTGACCCCCATTTAAAAGTCAGAAGAAAAGGGCAAATAATGCCAAAACTATAATAAAAAAAAAAATGACCAACTGAAAATTGTTTAGAATTGGCCACTCTATCACATACTAAAAGGTGAACCATCGCTTTAAAATTGGTGCCAAGATCTATACATTCTTGGGAAGTGGCATTTAAAGAGGTGGGTGTATCTATTTCCCACTTCAGTGTTTTCTGTCTACTTACATTAAAATTCTTTCCCCCTTCTGTGTGTTATACATTCATTACATAAAGGTACCAGGTCTAAAATGTATGGTAAGTTCTAACCGCTTGCAGCCTCACCCTTAGCATAGTGGTTCCCAAACTAAATGCAGCCAACGGCAGGGGGATATGGAATTGTGCCATACACTTCCTTACAGATTATAATTTTTTGATTGGGGGGGGTAAAATAGATCTAGTGCAAAGAAAAAATAGGAAGTGTTTCTGGTAGTTAACATGACAGAAACTGAAGGAGGACTTGGTATTGAAATAGATAAAAATTAGAAATAAGAGCAGATTTAAAAAAAAAAAGTTAAAGGATCAGTAACAAATTTAAAAAAAAAATTGAAACATATTTAATTTTTCTCTGTAATAAAATAGTACCTTATACTTCATCTCAATATATAGTTAATTCTTATTGGAGGCAAAACAATCCTATTTTGTTTATTCAATGTTTAACTGATTTTTTTTTTGATCCCTACATCCTGCCCTACTACCACCCTCCCTAATCTGTGCTTGCTGCCCTTCCACCATCCTCCTATTCAGGTCTCCTTTACTTACTTCAATTCCCACCACTGCCTACTCAATCCCGTCTCCATTACTATTTAAAAAAAAAAGTAAAAAACATTGTTGGTCAGGGCCTCCCTACTAGTTAAAAAAAAAAAAAAACATTGGTGCCAGGGCCCCCCTTAGTTAAAAAGAAACATTGGGGCCCCAGAGCATATTTTTTTTAAAAAAAAAAAAACATTGGTAGAGTATTAAAATAAAACATTGGTGGGCAGGGGTTTAACAAAATAAAAAAAACATGTTGTTCAGTAGAACTAAACTCGTGGCTTCAGGACTTCAACTTTGGCTCCTTTCATAGCTTCGGGTCCTTTTGTAGCTTTGAGACTTCAACTTTGGCTCTTCGTAGCTTCGGGTCTTATCACAGCTTGGGGACTTTGGCTCTTTGGGACTTCGGCAGGTGCGGCACGGCTTCGATGCTGTCAAGGAGACCCGGTTATTTTGAAAAGTGCAGCACAACCGGGCCCCCCTTTTAGGTCTGGTCCCGGTACAACAGTACTAGAGATGTGCAGGTCGGGGCGAGAAGGCGCACGGCTACAAAGCCGGAAGTCGGCATTTGGAAGTGGTGGGCACGGAGAGCAGGAGAAGAGCTCAACCTGCACCTGCCTGCCACCCGCGAAGAGAAGTGCCTTTCAATGTGGGATTGTAAGAGCTGAATGTTCAGTCTGAAGGCATCTTCCAAAATGCTCACCTTTCTCTTCAAAATCAGACTCAGCCTTGATCAGATACTGGTCAGGGTGAGAATTGTGATCCACAAGGAAACCCATCTTCATCTTAGTCTGATTTGCCCCACCATCTTTATTATTATAGCAGGCAAAGATAATGTGGTGGACCTTTCCCGGTATGGCCAACTGAAATGCAGATAACAGGTGAACCCACTGTCAACATAGTGAAGGCAGCAGGATGTAGTCTTCAATCTCTCCCTGAGGCTGGGCATGGACTGAGCATTGGACCAGTTCAAGACAGGTGTCTTACTCTTTGGTTATCCATGCCAACTACTTCTTAGGGCCTTCATACTGAGAAAGCCCAGAATCATGTTTTACCTTATGGTTGCCATTTTGTTTTCTGCAGATAATGCAATTCCATAGGGTGAAACATTTATGGGCAAAACCAGATTTGTGAGCTGTATGGTTTTTCTTTTTCAGCTAAAAATCTGTCCCAGCGTAACATGAAGGGTTGTCCAATCCAATCTGGGCTATTGAACTGCAGATTTTATTGGTTTTTGGGTATTGTAGTTGGGTCACAGCTGGAGAGTGCACAGCATGGATCCCTGACCTACACATTACCCCATGATTGAGACCATCCTCACACCTATCAGTCAGTACAAAATACCCAGGGGACTTAAAAGAAACGGGGGCTGGGTAAATAGACATGGTATTGGCTTTTTTTTTTTTTAAGATGAAAAGCTCCGGATTACAGGAAGTCCATCTCCTGTAGAGTAATTTTTTAAAGGGGTTGTTCACCTTTGAGTTAACTTTTAGTATGATGTAGAGATTGATATTCTGAAACAATTTGCAATTTGTTTTCATTTTTTGTTATTAAGGTTTTTGAGTTATTAAGCTTTTTATTCAGCAGCTCTTCAATTTGCATATTAAACAGTCTGGTAACTAGGGTCCAAATTACCCTAGCAACCATGCAGTGATTTGAATAAGAGACTAGAATATGAATGGGAGAGGCCTGATGAGTAATAAAAAGTAACAATAACAATACATTTGTAGCCTTAGAGGCACATTTGTTTTTTAGAAGGGAGACAGTGACGCCCATTTGAAAGCCATTGTGAAAAGTAAAAGGCAAATAACTATAAAACTATAAAAAAAATTGTCCGTTCTATAACATAATAAAAGTTACCGTAAAGGTGAACCACCCCTTTAATCAAATAATTCAAAATTTTCAAAATGATTTACTTTTCCTGTAATAATAATAAAACAGTGCCTTGTTGTTGATCCCAACTAAGATAAATATAATCCTTATTGGAGACAAAGCAATCCTGTGGGGTTTATTTTATAATTTAAATTTTTTTTTTTTTTAGCAGAGTTAAGATATGGAGATCCAAATTACGGAAAGACCCCTTATCCCAAAAACTTCAATGTACCCTGTTGGACAGATGTTGGTGGCAGGCAGACTTTTGTGTCAAAAATGGTCATCACTGTGTATAAGAAGCAGTAACAGCCATCACTGTTTATTTGATAAGTATTTGCTTTTTCTCTACCAAATTAAATATGGCAGCATAGCAGAAAGAAAGCTCCCTGACTGGCAACGCAGAGAAGATTGTGAACCCTCCCTAATACCAAGAATTATGTGAAACAGATATTTGTCCCCGAGGCCTGGGGGATGGGTGGGCCCAAATGATTGCTGTGGGGTTCCCTACCCGTAACTTATATCACTGCTGTGCATGCTGGGAGTTGTGGTTTGGCTTACGAGTGAAGGATGGAACATTGTGTATAATCAGGCTTTGACTGCAAATGTGTAGACTGTAGAATGCCAGAGGGGCTACTGTAACTGTAAGATGCCACCAGAATTGGACTGGAGCATTGGGGGCCCATTGGGGCTGCAACATGAAAGGCCCTACTGGCAGTCACCGGGGGGCCCCTCCCGAATTCTAAACTCCCGCCCCTAGGGTTGCCACCTTTTCTGGGAAAAAATACCAGCCTTCCCATATATTTATCTTTTTGTTTCCTATTAATAACATTGGGATCAGCCATCATTTTTACAAGCCAGGCTTATAAAATACTGGCCAGGTGGCAACCCTACCCACCCCACGATCGCCGTCACTCTGCAGCAGATCTTTTTTTATGGGGCAGCCAATCAGGGGAGCAGTTCTGGGCTAGCTGTGGCCCGTGAGCCCTGGGGCCCAGTAGTTTTTTTCCCGGTGTTCCAACGGCCCAGTTTGGGGTTGCCAACTTTCCAGGAAAGAAATACCGGCCTTCCTATATATTTATCTTTTTTTCCTTATTAATAATATTGGGATTAACCAGCATTTTTACTGGCCAGGCCTGTAAACTACCGGCCAGGTGGCAAACCTAAGCCCAGTTAGACCCTGACCTGGGCCTCAGACATAGGCCCAAACAGTTGCCACAGGCCCATTACTTGGAATGCCAGGGCCTATTCTAAATCTCAGTTTGGAGCCGCACATCGTATATGGGTTGAAGGGTGGGTCCTATGTATATATTCTATATCTATATATACAAAGTGACCTTGTCGTGGAGCTGCAGGGAAACATACAGCCCCAGCCTCTGCCTTCTGAGGCAACAACAGACCCTGCCTTCCTTTCAGCAGCCTACAGATGCCATGCTTGTTAACGGCTTATTAACGGCTTATTTACGGCAAGGTAACCAAAATATAACAGAAATGGTGGCTGGGGGAGGAATGTTGGGAGCTGTAGTTTCAAAACCACTGCTGGTCTGTGGTAAAACGTTGCCTTTGTAGTGTATTTGTGACTATATATATTTATTTATGTGAAAGTCAGTCACCTCCAGTAATACTAATGATAAATAATGTATATATATATACACACACACACACAAATGAGAGCTATAGAGGCAGACAAAGCCTTTCCTGCTGCTCTTGACACCCCCACCCTCCATCCTTCCATCCAGCATCATCATCATCATCATCCTCCTCCTGCCCTCTCCCAATAATCCCCGGCGCCCCTCCCCCTCAGCTGCTGAGCCCGGGTGGGAGTGACGTCAGTGGCAGCCATCTTGTGTCAGACTGGAGGAGAAGGAACCAAAGCAGCACCAGAGCCTGAACAGCACCCAGCGAGATCATGTGAGTCTTCTGCTGATCCCCTGCTTATCCCCATACAAATATCCTCATATATACACCTCCTCATACACACACACACATATATATATATATATATATATATATATATACATACACATATATATATATATATATTTCTATTTATACACACACAGAGCATTATCCAGCAACTCTCATACACTGGATATTGCACTCACAGCATCACAAAGTGTCACACACACACACACACACACACACTGCTCCCACTAATCTGTGTCACACACACTGCAACCTGCCATCTTAGTTACACAAACACACAGCCCATTTAGAATCTGACAAACACTGCCATAATTTGTGGTAACACACACACACAACATCCTCTGTCTCTCACACACACACACACAGTGCTTTGGAGTTGAGTGACAGGGCCAGAATCAAGCGGCTTATGTGTGTGACACTGATCATTAGATGGTTCTTTGTGTGTGTGTGTGTGTGTGAGACACTGCTTGTTGAATGCTGATGGAGGTTATGGTACATCAGTGTCACACTCCCCACCCAGAAATTGGTGGGACAGCAATCCAATTTGGCCCACATACAGTTCTAATTGTCACAATCCAGCAGTCTATTTGTCTCTCTCACTCAGTCCCTGCACTCGGCCGTGTCACATACTCACTGCACTCATCAATATCCTATAGACACGATGCAACAAGCAATAAACACTCACACACAGGCCCTAGTATTATACCACACGCATGTGTCACACAAACACGCTACATTCAGTAGTATGGCCTGCACCCAGTGCTCAGTCCTGGTAGCTGTATCCCTGTATCCCTCTTTAACACACACACAATGTACTGTTAGCTACTTGTATCTCTCTGTAACACACACACACACAATGTACTGTTAGCTAATTGTATCCCTCTGTAACACACACACACAATGTACTGTTAGCTAATTGTATCCCTCTGTAACACACACACAATGTACTGTTAGCGACTTGTATCTCTCTGTAACACACACACACAATGTACTGTTAGCGACTTGTATCCCTCTGTAACACACACACAATGTACTGTTAGCTACTTGTATCCCTCTGTAACACACACACACAATGTACTGTTAGCGACTTGTATCTCTCTGTAACACACACACACAATGTACTGTTAGCGACTTGTATCTCTCTGTAACACACACACAATGTACTGTTAGCGACTTGTATCTCTCTGTAACACACACACAATGTACTGTTAGCGACTTGTATCTCTCTGTAACACACACACAATGTACTGTTAGCGACTTGTATCCCTCTGTAACACACACACACAATGTACTGTTAGCGACTTGTATCTCTCTGTAACACACACACAATGTACTGTTAGCGACTTGTATCTCTCTGTAACACACACACAATGTACTGTTAGCGACTTGTATCTCTCTGTAACACACACACAATGTACTGTTAGCGACTTGTATCTCTCTGTAACACACACACAATGTACTGTTAGCGACTTGTATCCCTCTGTAACACACACACAATGTACTGTTAGCGACTTGTATCCCTCTGTAACACACACACACAATGAACTGATTGCTACTTGTATTCCTCTATAATACACACACACACACACACACATACACTGTACAGTCACACATCTCATGCTACTGATACTGTTGCTTGTCATGTAGTCAGTGTTTACTATTGCACAGGAATAATGTCACACTTCATTCCAGCAGCCTAACCTTTAATTCCCTGATCCTATAGGTTATGGGGGCTTAATAAGGGCAGACCCCCCCCCCTGTGCAAGCTGTCAGTATCACACGCCTGTGTATCACATCCCTGATGATTTATATGTGTCACAAATGTACTGCAACATTAAAATATTTAACCTTTTGTCATGTGCAGGACTACAACTCCCAACAAGCTTCGGTGGCAAAGGATATTGGGAGTTGTAGTTCTATCCTCAATGAATGTATTGTTTTTCTGTTTACCTTTATTAGTCTGAATCTGTGCACCTATCCAACTGTGTAAGGAAGGCATATTTATATTAATGCAAGATATATATAATTTTTGTATCTTCTTATGATGATCAGTTATGCACATATATATGTGTGTGTGCTCAACCTGTGTCACATTAGATCCCGCTAGGTCCCTGCAGTGTCACAATACAAATAAGGGGGGGCAAGTTATGACATCACAGGGGGCTTATGGTTGCCTGACCTTATAAATAGTTTAGCCAGTCAAGCTGCAGCCCCAATAATACATATAGGCCCTGTATTCCTAGGACTGTGCCACAGTTCAGATGGGGGGTTACGTGGCCGTTTCTACCTACATGGGGGATGTTCAATAACCTACATTACGGCCCAAACAATTGTTTCTGCCTTTACAAAACACAGAGCAGCAAGTTGCGCCGATTGGCCAGTCTTGTCTTGAAATTCTATTGGATTACCATTGGTTATTTAGACAAAAAATCCAGCCCCTCCCACTTTGATCAAATTTAGTCCTTTGGATTAGTCCAATTGAGTCTGGCCTCATCACCGTTGATCCAGTGTACAAACTAGGCCTGTGGTCCCTGATTGGCTGCTTTATTCTTGCACACATCATGATGCCTGGCCCCTTATCATACCCCATACATAACTCTCTATATCTGTACATCAGCTTTATACAGTGAGCTGCCATTTTGTTTGTTTTCTCCTCTGACAGCAGTGTATGGAGAAAACTGTGCATACTTATAGGTATAAATATGCACAAAAGGAGTTTCCATTAGTATGATGGGTACATAGTAGGGATGCACCGAATCCAGGATTCGGTTCAGGATTCGGCCTTTTACAGCAGGATTCGGCTGAATCCTTCTGCCAGGCCAAACCGAATCTGAAGCCTAATTTGCATATACAAATTAGGGGAGGGAAATCACGTGACTTTTTGTCACAAAACAAGGAAGTAAAAAATGTTTCCCCCTTCCCACCCCTAAGTTACATATGCAAATTAGGATTCGGTTCGGTATTCGGCCAGGGGCGTAACTACAGAGGAAGCAGACCCTGCGGCTGCAGGGGGCCCAGGAGGTATAGGGGGCCCCATGAGGCTCAAATTCATGTACAATTTCAATACATTTTGGTAAAACAGGACAACCTCTGGATATGTTTGGGGCCCTAAAATTAATTTGCTGTGGGGCCCAGTAACATCTAGTTACGCCACTGTATTCGGCTGAATCTTTCGCGAAGGATTCGGGGGTTCGGCTGAATCCAAAATAGTGGATTCGGTGCATCCCTAGTACAAAGGAATCTACCGTTGGCAAGACACGTTTGACTGTAGAACCAATTCTGCCACCTTTTCCTTTTGGAGGTCTCTCTCCAAATGTGAAAGAGTTCAAAGAGCTATTTTCTGGGCATGCTCACTACCTCTACTCCAATGGAAATGAATCAGACAGGCGCATGAGGCACCTCTTTGAGGTCTTCAACGTTGGAAGAAGGAGAGCTCAGAAAGGAAAGAGGGTGGGGCTTCATGCTTGATAAGGAAGTAACTAAAAGAGCTGCAGTTGAACTGCCTGTAATAGAGAAATAAAACAAGACAGAATGCTGGGAGAAAGGTATGTTCTTCTGGGGGCTGTTTAGAGTAATTTTAGAGAAAAAAATGGTTTACTTATTCTTTAAACAGTGTTTGAAAGGAAAAGCTGGTCGGAGCTTCATGCTAGACGAGGAAGTAACTAAAAGAGCTGCAGTTGAGCTGTTTGTAATAGAGAAATGAAATAAGACAGAATGCTGGGAGAAAGTTATGTTCTTCTGAGGGCTGTTTAGAGTAAGTTTAGAGAGAGAAAAAACGGCTTACTTATTTTTTAAACAGTGTCTTAAAGGAAAAGGGGGTGGAGCTTCATGCTAGATGAGCTGCAACTGAAATAGACGGAATGCTGGTAGAAATATATGTTATTCTGGGGGCTGTTTAGAGTAGAGTAATTTTAGAGAGAAAAAACCTTTTCTTTAAACAGTATCTTAAAGGAAAAGGGGGCAGAGCTTCATGTTAGACAAGGAAGTAAGTAAAAGAGCTGCAGTTGAGCTGTTTGTAATAGAGACATGAAATAAAACTGAATGCTGTGAGAGTAATTTTAGAGGTAGAAAAAGGTTTACTTATTCTTTAAACATCATCTAAAATGAAGAGTACATCTTTTTATTTTAAGAACAGCCCCCAAAATAACAGTACCTGCATTCAGGCTTGTGCCATTTCTAAATCAACAGCAGCTCAACTGCAGCTCATTTCAGTTCCTGGTCTAGCATGAAGCACCACCCCCTCTTTTTATAGTGCACTCTCCTTCTCTCTTTATAGAGGTGTCTCCTGGAAATCAGCAGGCACCTCTTTGACGTTCTTCACAGTCAAAAAGAGACGGGGAGTTCAGAAAGGAAGAGGGGGCGGAATTATTTACCATATGACTTGAGCAGTGTCCCCTGCTTCCCTGGACTCAGTGTTGCCCTCTAGCTGAGCTTAACAGAACCCCCATTATCTGTTTTTTTTTTTTATTTGTTGGAGGCAGCAGAATAGGTCCTTTAGAAACAAAGATATATTCCATCTGTATATTTGTTTTTACAGAAATGGGTAGGAGCCGCCATATTGTTTTCTCATCCGTTCTTACTCCCCGTGGACTCACTGCAGCAGATGCAGTTGCAAAGACCTTTTTTTCTGAAATGTGAAGTCCCACATCTGTTCTTTTTGTTATCAATTCCCATTGGTCAGACCCTTGACCAGCTGGCGCATTTGTGACTCACTGTGTGAGAAGGGAGCAATGTTTAGACAGTGACCCCTTGAGGTTGCTTTGGGATATTGCGATATTATGAAATAATGTTCTAGATCTCTATGTATTCAGTTGGAGGTCAAGAGTAGTTCTTGAATCAGCCAGCATTTGGTGATTAGCAGATGCCAGCATTACCCGCGTACAATGCCATTAAGGGGTTGTTCACTTCTAAACGTTTTTTAAGTTGAATTGTTTGCAGATTGTTTTCCAAAATCCAAGTTTGAAGTTTACAGTCCCTGTCTCTGGTGTTTCAGTCTGGCAGCTCAGTAATTCAGGTGCAGATTCTAAACTGTTACAATTTTGCAAAATTTAGCCGATACATTTAGCCGATGCGTTTAGCCGATACATTCAGCCGATACATTCAGCAGATATATGTAGCCGACATATGTAGCGGATACATTCAGCGGATACATTCAGCGGATACATTCAGCGGATACATTCAGCGGATACATTCAGCGGATACATTCAGCCGATACATTCAGCCGATACATTCAGCCGATACATTCAGCCGATACATTCAGCCGATACATTCAGCCGATACATTCAGCCGATACATTCAGCCGATACATTCAGCCGACATATGTAGCGGATACATTCAGCGGATACATTCAGCGGATACATTCAGCGGATACATTCAGCCGATACATTCAGCCGATACATTCAGCCGATACATTCAGCCGACATCCTGTATGTAGCCGACATGTAGCGGATACATTCAGCCGATACATTCAGCCGACATATGTAGCCGACACATTCAGCGGACACATTCAGCGGACACATTCAGCGGACACATTCAGCGGACACATTCAGCGGACACATTCAGCGGACACATTCAGCGGACACATTCAGCGGACACATTCAGCGGACACATTCAGCGGACACATTCAGCGGACACATTCAGCGGACACATTCAGCGGACACATTCAGCGGACACATTCAGCGGACACATTCAGCGGACACATTCAGCGGACACATTCAGCCGATACATTCAGCCGATACATTCAGCCGATACATTCAGCCGATACATTCAGCCGATACATTCAGCCGACATAAGTAGCGGATACATTCAGCGGATACATTCAGCGGATACATTCAGCGGATACATTCAGCGGATACATTCAGCGGATACATTCAGCCGACACATTCAGCCGACACATTCAGCCGACACATTCAGCCGACATATGTAGCCGACACATTCAGCCGGTACATTCAGCCGGTACATTCAGCCGGTACATTCAGCCGGTACATTCAGCCGACACATTCAGTTAAAGGAAAACTATACCCCCCAAACAATGTAGGTCTCTATAAAAAGATATTGCATAAAACAGCTCATATGTAAAATCCTGCTTCATGTAAACAAACCATTTTCATAATAATATACTTTTCTAGTAGTATGTGCCATTGGGTAATCATAAATAGAAAACTGCCATTTTAAAAAATAAGGGCCGCCCCCTGGGATCGTAGGATTCACTGTACTCACAAATATACCAACAAACTATACATGTTAGGTCACATGGGCCAATTAACAGAGTTGTGTCTTTTGCTTCCACACTTCTTCCTGTTACAGTTAGAGCTGCAGTATTTCTGGTCAGGTGATCTCTTTCTGTTACAGTTAGAGCTGCAGTATTTCTGGTCAGCTGATCTCTGAGGCAGCACAGAGACCATCACAAAATGGTGGCTCAAGGCAAGAGATGTAAAAGGGCAATATTTACTTAAATATATATTCCAGTTTGGTAAGATTCTTTAATATGCCACTTAATATGATATGAACTATCTGTTGCTTAAGTGTTCATTTTGGGGGTATAGTTTTCCTTTAATACATTTCTCAGCAGCATCTCTGGAGTATTAGCAACTGTTGTTCCAATTCTAACAGCTGCCTGTAATGAAACTCAGGGATTCTGCTCAGCAGGAACAGAGATAAGAAATGTATCGATTTAGAACAGTTTACAGGGTCGGCGACCCCCCTTCCCAGAGCTGCTTTAGAAAGGTGAAAAATTCGGTATTATTACAATTCAATATTAAAAAATACAGTCACACATAGAAAGCAGAAAGTAATCGGAAAAAGTCTTTATTTCTGGTGAACTGTCTGAAACCAACTGAACTGAAAAAAGTGTTGGAAGGTGAACAACCGGTCCGAATACTTTTTATTCAGATTCAGATGTTCATGATAGGACCGGCTTCTTTTGGGTTGGCCCATCTAGATCTTATGTTTAATTCCAAGGGGCAGATTTATCAAGGGTCAAATTTAGAAAATAAACTCGAAAATTTGACCAATCGAAATTCATTTAAAAAATTTAATTTTCAAAACTCGGTTGAATAGGATCGACCCGGAAACTCAAATCGAATTCGAATCGAGTTTAAAAAAATAAATAAATGTCAGAAAGGCTGCAAACAACTCCAAATTGATCCCATCAATTGACATCAATTCGGCAGGATTTAGTTGGCGAATAGTCGCATTCGAGTTCTTAAAGGGCCAGAGTATGATAAATCTCGATAATCAAATTAGAAGTTTTTTTAAAAGCTGGAATCAAATTTTAATAATTCCCTAGTGTAATTGGACAGTCCTGTCACTGTATCAGATTCACCAGCCTTCTCCAGGATGGGTGTGGTGAGTGCCAGATGCACCTCTACTTTGTTTGGAGCTGGAATCCTATAACATTTCCCAGTGTAACTGATCCAGCCCCATCTGTTTGACAGATGGAATTCACAGTGGGCCTGAGACTGACCTCCTCCCCCAATGATCACACAGACATTCTGCTGCCCCATAGTCATGCTGCTGCCTGAAATGGCTTTCTAACGTGCAGCAATTTGTATTGAGGTTTCTATAGGGCTGTATCTGTTCTCTTCTCCCGAGGAGAATGAACCTGCCTTATTCCTCCTCCAGCTTTTTGCAGGCTTTTTATTCAGCAGCTCTCAGTTTGCTATTTCAGTAATCTGGTTGCTGGGGTCCAAATTATCCTAGCAACCATGCATTCATTTAATTAAGTGACTGGAATATGAATAGGAGAGAGTCAACAGAGAGATGAGTAATGAAAAGTAGCAATAACAATAAATCTGTAGCCTTACAGAGAATTTGTCTTTTAGATTGGGGTCAGTGACCCCCCATTTGAAAGCTGGAAAGAGTCAGAAGTACAAAAAAAACTAGTGAGAAAAGTATTTATAACAATCCCTGTTACTGTGTGTATCTCTGTGTATGAGGGATTATAGGATTTACTGATCTGCACCTGCTGCTTGTTTCTATCTTGATCAGAGGTGGGTATTAATTCTATGTATTATATAACTCATTGTAACATCTCCCACTGTAATGTTATTAAGGTTCAACTCAATGGGATAAACAATTCCAGAACTAGACCCTGTACTGCTTATCTTGGGGGTTGTGTACCCCACATTAGTATTTGTTACTACTCTTTCATACTGCTAGTCCTGACTAGGCTTATTGTGATAGGCTGTTGTGTTACTGCTAGTCCTGGCTAGGCTTATTGTGATAGGCTGTTGTGTTACTGAAATCCTTACTAGGCTTCTTGTGATAGGCTGTTGTGTTAATGACATCCTGGCTAGACTTATTGTGATAGGCTGTTGTGTTACTGCTAGTCCTGGCTAGGCTTATTGTGATAGGCTGTTGTGTTACTGACATCCTTACTAGGCTTCTTGTGATAGGCTGTTGTGTTAATGACATCCTGGCTAGACTTATTGTGATAGGCTGTTGTGTTACTGCTAGTCCTGGCTAGGCTTATTGTGATAGGCTGTTGTGTTACTGACATCCTTACTAGGCTTCTTGTGATAGGCTGTTGTGTTAATGACATCCTGGCTAGACTTATTGTGATAGGCTGTTGTGTTACTGCTAGTCCTGGCTAGGCTTATTGTGATAGGCTGTTGTGTTACTGACATCCTTACTAGGCTTCTTGTGATAGGCTGTTGTGTTAATGACATCCTGGCTAGACTTATTGTGATAGGCTGTTGTGTTACTGCTAGTCCTGGCTAGGCTTATTGTGATAGGCTGTTGTGTTACTGACATCCTTACTAGGCTTCTTGTGATAGGCTGTTGTGTTAATGACATCCTGGCTAGATTTATTGTGATAGGCTGTTGTGTTACTGCTAGTCCTGGCTAGGCTTATTGTGATAGGCTGTTGTGTTACTGACATCCTTACTAGGCTTAGTGTGATAGGCTGTTGTGTTACTGACATCCTTATTAGGCTTCTTGTGATCAGGGCCGGATTTACATAGCGGTCGCCCCTAGGCCCACTGCTGTTCGTCGCCCGTGTCCCCTCCCCTTTATTCGTGCAAATTTTCATCATCTGAACTGGAGCAATGGGGATTGGTACATGGGAGATTTAAAAAATTATTGTATCTCCAGCGCATCCCCAGTGTTTTTGAACCAATGTGAGCGTGGTTGGGCAGCATGCCGCCCCCCTAAAATCCTGCCGCCCTAGGCCCGGGCCTAGGTGGCCTTTCCACAAATCCGGGCCTGCTTGTGATAGGCTGTTGTGTTACTGAAATTCTGGCTAGGCTTATTGTGATAGGCTGTGTTGTTACTGACATCCTGGCTAGGCTTATTGTGATAAGCTGTTGTGTTACTGACATTCTAGAAAGGCTTATTGTGATAAGCTGGTGTGTTACTGCTAGTCCTGACTAGGCTTATTGTGATAGGCTGCTGTGTTACTGCTAGTCCTGACTAGGCTTATTGTGATAGGCTGTTGTGTTACTGCTAGTCCTGACTAGGCTTATTGTGATAGGCTGCTGTGTTACTGCTAGTCCTGGCTAGGCTTATTGTGATAGGCTGTTGTGTTACTGAAATCCTGGCTAGGCTTATTGTGATAGGCTGCTGTGTTACTGCTAGTCCTGGCTAGGCTTATTGTGATAGGCTGTTGTGTTACTGACATCATTGCTAGGCTTATTGTGATAGGCTGCTGTGTTACTGCTAGTCCTGGCTAGGCTTATTGTGATAGGCTGTTGTGTTACTGACATCATTGCTAGGCTTATTGTGATAGGCTGCTGTGTTACTGCTAGTCCTGGCTAGGCTTATTGTGAAAGGCTGTTGTGTTACTGACATAGGCAGAGATCCTGCCGGGTCCTGTCCAGTTTAGGGTCAGTCTCTGAATAACATCCAGCTCAGTGTCACTCAGTAGAGCTATACGCTGTGTCTCATGGTATGTGCAAAGCATTTGGGAAGATGTCTCTTAGAGTTATGTTTTATGTTATTTTGTTTACTGGCAACCACCATCTCCCAAAGGCATAGTTTTCTCCCACTTTGCCATTCTGGTTCTTAAAGGAGAATTCAGCCCTTAACTAAAAAAAACCCTACTCTACATAGACCCCCCTCCCTCCACCCCACAGCCCAGCTGCTAACCTGGGGAAATGCCCCTAAGTCTTTACTTACCCCTCAGGGCAGATTCAGGGATCACAGTTCACAGCAGCCATCTTCCAGATCTGCTAATCTGAGACAGAGACCTGCGAAGCATAGGCATTACATAGAGCGTGTATGGAGCGTGTATGGAGTGAGTATAGAGTGAGTATAGAGTGAGTATAGAGTGAGTATAGAGTGGGTATAGAGCTGGTATAGAGCGAGTATGGAGCGAGTATAGAGCGAGTATAGAGCGTGTATAGAGCGAGTATGGAGCAAGTATGGAGCGGGTATGGAGCGGGTATGGATCGAGTATGGAGCGGGTATAGAGGGGGTATAGAGGGGGTATAGAGGGAGTATAGAGGGGGTATGGAGGGGGTATAGAGCGGGTATAGAGCGAGTATAGAGTGAGTATAGAGTGCACAATTGCAAGTCAGCCCTTTGTCATTGAGCTGTATTTACATTATCAGAAGCCCCTCAGTCTGGGGTGCCAACATGCAGTGATTCTCCTCAAAATAGGCTGCTGGTGCCATACCCCATATTGTACAAGGGAGCAGTTATTGAGTCAATAGGTTGTAACTCTGCAGTTTAGACACTAGGAGGCAGCACACAAGCTGAGTGCTCATCGCTGCCATATAAATGAGCTTTTCTCTCTCTCCAGTCTGGCAAAAGTCATTCTCTACATAATGATGATTCTGTTACCAGCTCATAAGGATCATAACCCCCCCCCCCCCCACCAAACTGCTGCGAATCATGTTAAAATGTCAGCTCAGGTGATCAGAGTCTCACTTTTGGCCATTTTCATTCAGAAACTATTTAAAGCAATTGCCTTGGTGATTAGACAAACCTAAATGACGCAGCTTTTGTGTGGAAGAGACCGAGATTTCTGGGCAGGTCAGCAGATCAGGGCTGGGTATTATAATGATAATGGGTGAGATTTGAACCATAGTCACCTACTGTACCCCGACGTCAGGTTAAATATAGCGTTAAGTGAAATACACGGCCGCTAATCGTCGAATGATGTCATAATTCTGAGAATTACCCGCCATTTATTATACAGCTCGTCGTTTTCTTGTTATGCTTAAGTAATGGGCTCATTCACTTGCATAGCACACCCCTATTATTACTTGCAACTTGCCTCTTCCACATTATCTGTAATGTCTAGGCTGTGCTTATTGTGCTTGTGCGGGGGTATAAACGTCAACTTACCTGCATACAGAATTGATATTCAGCAACATCTGAAGCCAACACTTCTTCTTGCATCTTCACAGGTGTGGGATCCGTTATCGACAACCCGTTATACAGAAAGCTCCAAATTACATAAAGGCTGTCTCCCATAGACTTCATTTTATCCAAATAATCCCAATTTTTAAAAATGATTTCCTTTTTCTGTGTAATAATAAAACAGTCACTTGTACTTGATCCCAACTAAGATTAATAATAATTAATAATAATAATTAATCCTTATTGGATCCAAATTACAGAAAGATCCATTATATGGAAACCCCAGGTCCCAAGCATTGTGTATAAAAGGTCCCATACCTGTACCAGATTTGGGGTACACCCCTGTATATGTAGGGTTCTTCTATACAGTGCAGTTAAAGTTGAATGTGTATATATATATATATATATATATATATATATATATATATATATATGTGTGTGTGTGTGTGTGTGTATATATATAGATAGAGATATATATATATATATATATATATATATATATATATATATATATATATATATATATCTATATATATATATATATATATATCTATCTATATATATATATATATATATATATATATCTATATATCTATATATCTATATATCTATATCTATCTATATCTCTATCTATATCTATCTATATCTATCTATATCTATCTATCTATCTATCTATCTATAAAGTGATGATGTACTCAAAACTTCCTTTGATGGCCCCAGACTTTGGACTCCCTTACACAATGATTACTGGACCAAAGAACTTTCCCCAATCAGGTTACTGATTTACCTTGTGTCTATTTCTGTCCCACTGCCTGTGTTACCCATAAGGCAAATGTTAGTCATGGCCAAATACCACTTATGTCTGTACCTCGAAATCTGGCAATTGCAAGACCACCTTAAAGGGGAAGTTCACTCTTAAAGGGGGGTTTCACCTTTGAGTCCGATTTTAGTATGATGTAGAGAGTGATATTCACAGACAATTTGCAATTGGTTTTCATTTTTTATTATTTGTGGTTTTTGAGTTATTTAGCTTTTTATTCAGCAGCTCTCCAGTTTGCAGTATCAGCCATCTGGTTGCTAGGGTCTAAATTATCTTAGCAACCATGCGCTGATTTTAAAAAGAGACTGGAATAGGAATAGGAGAGGGACTGAATAGAAAAAACGAGCAATAAAAAGTAACATTTGCTTTTAGAAGGGGTCACTGACCCCCATTTGAAAGCTGGAAAAGGTCAAAAGAATAAGGCAAATAATTAATAAACTATAAAAAATAAATAATAAATACCAATAGAAAAGTTGCTTAAAATTGGCCACTCTATAAAATACTAAAATATTACTTGAAGGTGAACCACCCCTTTAGGTTTTTACTATGTTATAGAATGGCAAATTCTAAGCAACTTTTCAATTGGTCTTCGTTATCTATTTTTTTTTTTTTTATATAGTTTTTCAATTATTTGCCTTCTTCTTCTGACTCTTTCCAGTTTCAAATGGGGGCAGTGTCAGACTTGCCCACCAGGATCCCAGGAAAACTCCCAGGTGTCAGTGGGCCTCTTGCTTCTAAGCATTTGGCCTATTTCATGGTCATTCCGTTTCTTTATGGGAACAATGAGGTTTAATTATGGAAGAATAGAGTATAGTATGTAGAGAAAGAGACTAGAGAATAAAGAGGTTGAGTGAGGAGAGGAGGTATAATAGTTTGGAAAGTGGCCCTCAGCCTAAGGTTTTCTGGTGGGCCCCTGGTATCCCAGTCCAACGCTGAATGTATTATTATGTATTATGTATTATTATGGCTACTTTTTATTACTCCTCTTTCGATTCAGGTCTCTCCTATTCATATTCCAGTCTCTTATTCAAATCCATACATGGTTGCTAGGGTAATTTGGACCCTAGCAACCTGATTACTGACATTGCAAACTGGAGAGCTGCTGAATAAAAAGCGAAATAACTCAAAAACCACAAATAATAAAACATGAAAACCAATTACAAATTGGCTCGACATTTCATTCTCTACATCAGTGATCCCCAACCAGTAGCTCGTGAGCAACATGTTGCTCTCCAACTCCTTGGATGTTGCTCCCAGTGGACTCGAAGCAGGTGCCTATTTTTGAATTCCAGGCTTGGAGGCAAGTTTTGGTTGTATAAAAACCAGGTGCCAAACAGCCAAACAGCCTCAATGTAGGTTGAAAATCCACATAGGGGCTACTAAATGGCCAATCACAGCACTTATTTGGCACCCCAAAAACATTTTCATGCTTTTGTTGCTCCCCAACTACTTTTACTTCTGAATGTTGCTCACGGGTTCAAAAGGTTGGGGATCCCTGCTCTACATCATGCAAAAGGTTAACTCAAAGGTGAACGACCCCTTTAAAGGGAAACTCAGCCCAATTTTTTGCCGAATGAAAGAAAATGTCATTCTAAGCAACAGCCCCAGCATTCCAGTGATTAGACTGGTACAGTATGTTCAGCATATACATTAAAAATGTTCTTCTTTAGTTTTACTAATTCTTGGAGCAAATATAATTTCCATCCTTCCTTACCAGCATTTCTATGAGTATCAGCATTATTCCACTCCTTTTTGTCTCTGATTTACAGAGGGCCCTGTCCTTGCCTATTTGTTCCCAAGACTGACGACATTATAAATTAGAAATAGAAGGCGCTTTGTCTTTATTTACATTATTCTATTTGTGATTTCACTCTCGGGTGTCCCTGATACACGCGCTTGTTTTTATCCTCCCTGTGGATAATTATAGTCTTTGGATTAGGTTCCTGAAATAGCTGTGTCTATATTTAAATAGATTATCCTTATTAAGGGGGTATATAGAGAATCGCTATATTTAAAAAATGTTTATCCCCATATCTTGGCTATTTGTGCTCTACCGGCCCGTTGCTCTTTGTGTCTTTAAAGGGGTGGTTCATCTTTAAGTTAACTTTTAGTATGTTATAGAATGGCTAGTTCTATGCAAATTATTTCATTATTTATTTGTTTAACAATTTGCCCTTTTCTTCTGACTTTTATCAGCTTTCAAATGGGGGGTCACTTACCCCATCTAAAAACAAATGCTCTGTACGGGTACAAACGTATTGTTATTGCTACTTTTTATTCCTCATCTTTCTATTCAGGCCTCTCCTATTCATATTCCAGTCTCTTATTCAAATCAGTGCATGGTTGCTAGGGTAATTTGGTCCTAGCAACCAGTTTGCCATACCTCCCAACTGTCCCTTTTTCGGAGGGACAGTCCCTCTTTTGACAGCTCAACTCGCAGTCCCTCATTTATACTGGAAAGTCCCTCTTTTCTCTGCACTGAACAGCCAGAAAAAGAAACAAAGTTTCTCACTTAATTGGCTTTTAGCAGAGGGCACAGAACAGCTAACAGGTGCAAATAAGATACTTTGTAACAATTTTGAGACACAAAAACACAGTTTAGATTAGGAGAAATCTTTTCAAACTTTCATAACCTGCCAAATTTTGTAAACCGAACATGGTAATTAGGGGGTGTGACCACAGAAAGGGGTGTGGTCAAAAAAATTGCTGCACTATGTGTGGAAAAAATTTTTTGTCCAAAATGTTGGGAGGTATGGTTTGCTGAAATTGCAGTCAGTAGAGCTGCTGAATAAAAAGCTAAATAAGTTAAAAAACACAAATAATAAAAAAAACAAAACCAATTTCAAATCGTCTCATGATATTACTCTCTACAAAGACAAACAACCCCTTTAATTCCTGCCTTCATCTCTACAGGGCAAATGCTCATGTTCAGTTAGTGGCCCTTCATCTTCTTCTGTATTGATCTTACATAGATGCTAAGCATTCAGAGGGCAGCCTCTAAAACTCGCATTTGGGGGGGTTCATGCTCCCTTTTTTCTCAGCTGGCTTTCATTTGGATATGATCTAAGCAACTGTCATCTGATAAAAGCCCATGACATGTCTAAATCCATTTTGCTTTGCCATTAAGTGCTGACCTGTTCTTTTTTTTTCTCTTTCTCTCCCTGTAGGTCTGCCCCAGCTGCCGGCCCCCCTGCTGCCGCCCCAGGTGATGGAGCTCCCCAAGGCCCCCCAAATCTCACCAGCAACAGGAGGCTCCAGCAGACGCAAGCGCAGGTGGATGAGGTGAGTGAGGATCATGGGTAAGATTCTGATTTAGGTAGAACAATAACATTGCCGGAGGGCTGAGAATACAGAGATGATAGGGCTCATTTATTACTATCGTGAAAATTAAAATTTAATATTAGCTTCAGCACACTTTCTAAATACAATCAATTAAAAATTCTGTACCATTTCTGAAATAATCAAGTTTATCTTCACTATCCCTCTCTCAGCATCTGTTTCTCTTCATTCTCTCTTCATGCAGCAGTTGGGTGTCAGATATTCACTGACAGTTAGATCCAATATATCTTATAGGGGGCTCATTTTGCCTAGAAGATGTATTAGAGCTCACTCTATTAAACTCACCAGACATCACGTCTCTCTACATGCAGAATTTGTGCAAAAGGCAGTTATTTTGTTAGATTTTGTTTGTACTGGAATCAGTTATTTGAGTGATCTCTAATACATCTGCTAGGAAAGGAAGCCCCCCTATAAGAGATATTAGATCATCCATCTGACACCCAACTGCTGCATGAAGACAGAAGGAAGAGAAACAGATGCTGAGAGAGGGATAGTGAAGATAAACTTGATTATTTCAGAAGGAAAGCAGAATTTTATTTAGAAAGATTCTTTCTTCAGGATGAGGAAGCTTATATAAAATTTTCATTTTCGCAATAGTTCCCCTTTAAGGTGGCGCAAAGTGCAGCATACAGCTCCAGGTACCCTTGTAACTTGCCTTTAAAGGAAAAATATACCCCCCCCCCCGAACAATGTAGGCTTCTATAAAAAGATATTGACTAAAACAGCTCATGGAAATAAACCATTTTCATAATAATATACTTTTTTAGTAGTATGCGCCATTGGGTAATCATAAATATAAAACTGCCATTTTAAAAAATAAGGGCCGCCCCCCTGGGATCCTATGATTCACTACACAAACATACCGGTACCAACAAACCATAAATGTTAGGTCACATGAGCCAATTAACAGACAGAGTTGTGTCTTTTGCTTCAACACTTCCTCCTGTTACAGTTAGAGCTGCAGTATTTCTGGTCAGGTGATCTGTTCCTGTTACAGTTAGAGCTGCAGTATTTCTGGTCAGCTGATCTCTTCCTGTTACAGTTAGAGCTGCAGTATTTCTGGTCAGGTGATCTCTTCCTGTTACAGTTAGAGCTGCAGTATTTCTAGTCAGGTGATCTCTTCCTGTTACAGTTAGAGCTGCAGTATTTCTGGTCAGGTGATCTCTTCCTGTTACAGTTAGAGCTGCAGTATTTCTGGTCAGGTGATCTCTTCCTGTTACAGTTAGAGCTGCAGTATTTCTGGTCAGGTGATCTGTTCCTGTTACAGTTAGAGCTGCAGTATTTCTGGTCAGGTGATCTCTTCCTGTTACAGTTAGAGCTGCAGTATTTCTAGTCAGGTGATCTCTTCCTGTTACAGTTAGAGCTGCAGTATTTCTGGTCAGGTGATTTCTTCCTGTTACAGTTAGAGCTGCAGTATTTCTGGTCAGGTGATTTCTTCCTGTTACAGTTAGAGCTGCAGTATTTCTGGTCAGGTGATTTCTTCCTGTTACAGTTAGAGCTGCAGTATTTCTGGTCAGGTGATCTCTGAGGCAGCACACAGACCATCACAAGGCAAGAGATGTAAAAGGGCAATATTTACATAAATATATATACCAAAATCGAAAGATTCTTTAATATGTCAGTTAATATGATATAAACTATCTGTTGCTTAAATATTCATTTTGGGGTTATAGTTTTCCTTTAATCGCACATAGTCAAGCTTGCCTTTGTATATGAGCCTTGATAGGTATAATGTTATTATATATGTTATTCTTTGGACCTGTGTGACTTTTTTTTTGTCCCCTTTCTGATCTCTCGCCATCGCCGCCCTGCAGGTAGTGGATATTATGCGTGTGAATGTAGACAAGGTTCTGGAGAGAGATACGAAGCTATCCGAGTTGGATGACCGTGCAGATGCCCTGCAAGCTGGAGCCTCGCAGTTTGAGACTAGTGCGGCCAAACTTAAACGCAAGTACTGGTGGAAGAATATGAAGGTTAGTTGCCTCCCCTGGGACATATTCCTCCCCCTTGGCCGTTTCTTCTTTCTGATGTTACTTTTATGCTTCATCATTTCATACTGAGCAAATGGACTTCATGGTGGCAATTCTTAAAGGAGAAGTAAAACAACTAAAAAAGTAGCTTGAAATTTTGTACATGATGTTTTGTGCTTCTGTACCAGCCCAAGGCAACCACAGCCCTTTAGCAGTAAAGGTTGGTGTCTCCAAAGATGCCCCAGTAGCTCCTCATCTTCTTTTCTGCTGATTCACTGCACATGCTCTGTGCTGCTGTCACTTACTGAGCGTAGGGACCCACTCACAATATACAGTACACAGTAACGGAACTTGGTGGGGGTGGGCCCTGGTATGGGCCGTGCAGCCAGGCCCGCCCCCATCCTCGTCCGTGTGATTTTCCTCTGCGGCTGCAGCCGACTCCAGGCGGCTGCAGCGCGCGATCTGCCGGGGGGGCACTGCGGGGGTGCGGGCCCTGGCCCAGTTGCACCCCCTGCTCCCCCGGTAGTTACGCCCCTGACAGTACACATAGAATGGAAATGTCACAATATAAGACTGATTAGTAATTAAAGTGGACCTGTCACCCAGACACAAAAATCTGTATAATAAAAGTAATTTTCAAATTAAACATGAAATCCAAATTCTTTTTTTTTTATTAAAGCATTCATAGCTGTTGTAAACTCATTTAAAAATCTCAGCTGTCAATCAAATATTGCCTGCCCCTCCTCTATGCCTTAGGCAATTACTTTCACTTTCCATTCAGCACTTTCTACATGTCACTGCTCTCCCCACATTCCCCCGTTCTCTTCACAGTTTAATTGTGTAACCAGGACATGGGGATGGACATCAGGTCCCCCATTCTGGTGCACAAACAAGATTCTGAGATGATACAAGGCTTGTCTTAATAACAGTGTCCACAAAATGGCTCCTGCCTGCTTGTTATAATTATGAATTCCCAGATTGGAGGAAACAAATTCAAATAATTTTTCCAGTGTAATTAAAGTTCATTTTGCTTGACTAACATGATAAAATAGGATTTTGAATATTTTTTTGGGGTGACGGGTCCCCTTTAATACAGATAATTACTACACGGCAGCACAGAGACCAGTGCAATTAGCATCAGAATTTAATAATCAGCAAACCTGTAGCATCAGCTTATATTACAGCCAGGGAAGCTCATTTTCTGCTGGATAATTAGTGACGAGCCCTAAGCTTAGCTTCTCAACAGCCAATCAGAGCCCACTGAGCATGTGAGTGTCACAGACACTTTCCAAGATGGTGACCCCCTGTGACAAGTTTGAAGTCCTGGATCATTGCTGCTATTGACAAGCTCAAACTTTAGCCTCGTGCAATAAGTTCACTCTATAATATATGGCATTTTTGGCCACATTCATTTTTAAGGTTTAGTTCTCCTTTAAGTAAATCCTTATAAGCCAAGTGCCCCCCCGCTCTACATATAAATCTGTTCATCTCATATCCTCATAGCTCTAAATGCTCAGAGCTTTCAACTCCAATCAGTCTCAATACACATTGTGTTTTCCATATTTGGACTGTAAGCTCTATGGGGCAGGAACCTCCTTCCCACTGTGTCTCTTACCACATTACAGATAAACCCTTTGCTCTGGTATGAGCTCTGTATATATTCATTGTGTGATTTGTCTTTCCCGTGTATACTTATATATATATATATTGTACTTTTATGCACTGTACAGCTCTGTGGCTCCAGAATAGCGCTTTACAAATAAAGTTATACATACATATATTGTTTCCAGCTCTATCAGCGATCGAGTATCTAAACATTATGGGGATTAACCTCCATATTATAAATACAGGCAGTTGGACTCACTCCCCAGTTCATTAGAGATAGGGCAGTTGGTGTATTAGTATTCTGTCACCATAGA
Source organism: Xenopus laevis (assembly GCF_017654675.1). Classification (NCBI taxonomy): domain Eukaryota; kingdom Metazoa; phylum Chordata; class Amphibia; order Anura; family Pipidae; genus Xenopus; species Xenopus laevis. The sequence goes on from NC_054375.1 coordinate 153,280,349, forward strand.
AATGAAATAGATGATTTCTAGAATGCCTGCTCTATTCTAGTTATGAGATGATGCAGTTGGTCACACGTCTGTCAGTGTGTGGGCCCAGTACAGGCAAGGCTGACCGGCTCTCAAACGGATCCACAGGACCAGAGAGGATTAGTTAAAAAATATAATTTATTTGTACAAAGTTTAAAAAACTGTATATCATCTCCATCCGCCCTTCGCGTTTCACACCCACTTAGGGTACTTAATCATGGGCTCTGATGTCAGCCACAGGATATGAACATTTATACAGGGAACAACCAATCAAAACACAAAGAAAAAAGGAAAAAAAACCCCAAAACAAACAGCAATCCTTAAAGAGACAGTTTCTCTTATATATCTCTAAAACAGGCATGTCCAAAGTAAGGCCCGGGGGCCAATTGCGGCCCATTTCAAATTTACACCGGCCCTCAGCCTCTATCATGAAATTAATAATATTGTGGCCCGCCAGCACAGTGTGATCAGGAATCACATAGCCATAGCAGTAATATTTGGGCACCTTCAGCCCTGAAGAAGTATGCGAAAACAGGGCATCTCTACGTTCCAGTACATGTCTATTACTAACACCTTCAGCACACAGGCAGCAGTATAGACCAAGTGGCAGATCATTTTACTAATCATGTACCCAAATATTAAAGGAACAATAACTCCAAAAAATGTAAGTGTTTTAAAGTAATGAAAATATAATGTAGTGTTGCCCTACACTGGTAAAACTGATGTGCCTGCTTCAGAAACACTACTATAGTTCATATAAACAAGCTGCAGTGGAGCAATGGCGGAAATTGAAAAACGGCTTAATGGCACAGGTTAACGAATGGATAACAGATAACACCATTAGACAGACAGAGCTTATCTGCTATCTGCTGTGTAACCTGAGCTTTTTCTCCTTTGAATGGCTGCCCCCATTGCTACACAGCAGCTTATTTATATAAACAATAGTAGTGTTTCTTAAGCAAACACAACAGTTTTACCAGTGCATGGCAACACTGCATTATATTTTCATTACTTTAAAACACTTTCATTTTTTGATGTAACTGTTCCTTTAAGGTTAGGCAATTTCTTGTTTTAATGAGGCGCAGAGAATAGGTCCAAATAGACTCCACTTCCTAAACGGCGTGTACGCGTCCATCTCAAGGAGTGAATGGTCGGCCCCCACACATTTTCACCTCACCAAATCTGGCCCTCGTTGCAAAAAGTTTGGACACCCCTGCTCTAAAAGGTTTGATAGCACAGAAATATTTTTTTTTTAAAAAAAAATACAAAATGTACAAAGTGTTTAGTAAAGATGTAAGATGTAACTCAGGGGACCTAGGCTGCTTTAGTTTTCAGGGTATAGAAAAAGTATTTCTTAATAATCGGGGAGGTGACTCGTCAAAAATTCTCTCTAGGGAGTAAATTTATCAAAGAGTGAAGTTCCGCCACTAGAGTGAAATTCCGCAGCTCTCAATTCATTTCTATGGGATTTTGAAAGGCGTATTTATCAATGGGTGAAAGTGAAAGTTCACCCTTGGATAAATACGCCTATAAAAATCCCATAGAAATGAATGGAGAGTGGCGGAATTTCACTCTAGTGGCGGAACTTCACTATTAACTTCACTCTTTGATAAATATACCCCTAGGAGAGAAGTCTATTGGATTTTCAATCTTAAAACTAGGATACCCTCTGGCATGAACTCTGAATTCGAGGTGACATGCTATTACTCTTGATATGCTGTTTCTACTTTTTCAATATGACTTAATGATTTATAAAAAAAAAACCTTTTCAGATTGATTAGGTACATATGTACTTTATTTATTGATATATGGTGCATTTTCTATTATCATTAAACATGTTCTTATAATGTTTTTTTTATGATGCTTCTATTGTATATCTTTACTAAACACTTTTTTTTTGCACTATCAAACCTCTTAGAGATATACGAGACTCTGTCTCTTTAATTGGTTTTTTTCCTTCCTTTTTTCTGTGTTTTGATTGGTTGTTCCCTGTATAAATGCTCCTATCCTGTGGCTGACATCAGAGCCCATGATTAAGTGCCCTAAGTGGCTATGAAGCGGGTAGGGCGATGGAGATGATATACTTTTTTAAACTTTGTACAAATAAAATATATTTTTTAACTAATCCTCTCTGGTCCTGTGGATCCGTTTGAGAGCCTGTCGGCCCTGCTTCTATTTATCCTGCGCTGTACCGCTCCCTAAAGCTGGGGGTCTGGGGCTGGAGCACCCAGACCACATTCACTATTTGGTGAGTCCTTTACTAATTATTCTGGAGCACCATGTTTCTTCTAACTGTTGCCCAGTACAGATTTAAGGACAGATATTCCTTCAGGACCATTTAGGATCTTTTTTTAAGTCAGCCTGGAAATCCGGTGTGTAATTCCAGCCTTTAAATAAACCAGAGTACCTGCATATGTGAAACCGGAGGGACGTAATTCTGCTGTGCACCCCCAGCCCTTTCCTTGCACCCCCTTTCCTGCACACTTACACTCTCTCTCCTTTTCCCTGCAGATGATGATAATTATGGGTGTGATATGTGCTATCATCCTCATCATAATAATTGGTAAGTGATATGTATTGCAATAGGTGTAGCTTTTGTGTGTGTGTGTGTGTATGTGTAGTTTTGCTATTGCACATGTGACGGCCTATACTAACCTCTCCTTTTTCTCTTTTGTCTTCTTTCTATCCAATCTTTTTTTTCTTCCCATCCCCCTGTCCCCCCCATTTAACCTGTTCCCTTTCCCACTCACTATGTCACCCCTTCCCAATTTTTTCCTTTTTGTTTTTCTCTCCATCAGTTTACTTCAGCACCTAAGGACAGCGTACTCTTCCCGTCTCTCTGTCTCTATCTCTTACCCCCCCTCTCGCCGGATCTCTCATCTACACTGGGACCAGACAAACTTCAACATATCTTCCTTCCTGCCTATCCCCTCTCCCTATGAAACGGGAATGGGGGGACCTTGTATTGTGCAGATACTCTCCCCTCTCCCCCTGCTTCCCTCTGTAAATACCACTGACCGGATACCCCTAACTTATACACACACTTATCTATATATTTAATTTGTCTGTGCGCAGGTTTTTATGTTCCTTGTTTACCCGTAAAGCTGTGTGTATGTGATGTTCTAACCCGCTGGGGGGGAGGGGTAATTAACCCAGAAATGGTCTCCGTCCGCCCCCTAATGAAATGCAACCATAATCTCCATGCAAGTGGATGGGGTAAAGGAGGAGGGTTGTATGTGTGTAATATATATATAGAAATATAAATTTGCCCTCCACCCTTTTTCCCCCTTCTCTTTACTCTCCTCTCTCATTTAAACCCCAGATGTAGATATATATATGGAGTGTCACAGCAGGGAGTGGCTTAAAGTACAAAGTTACTATATCCCCCTTTGCTCAGTTTTCCTATTATAGATTGTAGGCCGGTATTTGGGCCCCTTCCCTGCCACTAATCTGGAGGGACATAGTATAAGGGCTGGGGTATTCCCAATGTACTGCCTCGTATCTTCAGTTAGGCCCCCCTGTGTATACGGTGAGTCAGCCTTGCAGGAGGAACAATCACCGGAGAGAGAGGAAGGTTAGAAGAGGAGGTGGATAGGATCTTACCATTGTGAGTATGGGAGGTTTTGCCTGTGTAGGGTTATTAGAGAGAATAGTAGAGATAGCAGGGATTTCACTGTGAGGTGTTACCACTTGCTGTTATTAATAAGAACTATATGGGGGCACCCTGTTAACCCACTCTTTACTGCACTGGGCATTATGTCAGGAGATGTAGGGAGGCCATCCCTACCCCCCGTTTGTGCCCTGCCAAGTCTTCCCCACTCATTAATTGCCCCTCTAACTGGGCCTGTATGGGATCAGCCATTATGTAACTGGCACCAAGAGGGGCAATAAGACACACAGCTGAGAGATATCTACATCTGTCTAATTGACCCCGGTGTGTCTAATTGCCCCTGACTGACTGAAATCTCTTTAATAGGAGGGAGGGGGAGTGTGTGGCCAAGGGCAGTAGTGTAAATCCTCCCCTCTCTCTCTCCTTGTTAACCCTCTGAATTATCCCTCCTCCTGCCCCACAAAATAAATATTACAAATAAATGTTGTTTAACCAAAATCCCAGTCTTTGGACTTTTTTTTTTAAAATTTATTTGAAGGATGGGGTGGTCTGATTCTGAACAACAAGGTTGGGAGCTTACCTGTTCAGGGCAACTAAGGTTGGGAGCTTACCACATAGGGAAGGGAAAGGGAACCATATTTAAATTCCAGTACTGGGTCCTATGGGCAG